>NC_135134.1:1758701-2061731 GCF_051014445.1 Colletes latitarsis | reverse complement strand
AACCAGGTTTAATTGACAGTTTCGGTGTGGTACCGCATTACTACGTGATGCGAACCAGAAAAAGCCCAGGATCTTGCCAACAAGTATGCGAAAAATGCGAAAGTAGGAGCCAGATCAGGGCAAATCCCAGACCTAACCGAGACATAACCGGCGTTATCCTCTAAAATATTAATCGCAACCAGGTTTAATTGACTGTTTCGGTGTGGTACCGCATTACTACGTGATCCAAACCAGGAAAAGCCCAGGATCTGGCCAACAAGTATGCGAAAAATGCGAAAGTAGGAGACAGATGAGGCCAAATCCGAGACCTAACCGGGACATAATCGGCGTTATCCTCTAAAATATTAATCGCAACCAGGTTTAATTGACTGTTTCGGTGTGGTACCGCATTACTACGTGATCCGAACCAGAAAAAGCCCAGGATCTTGCCAACAAGTAGGCGAGAAATGCAAAGGTACGAGCCAGATGAGGGCAAATCCCAGACCTAACCGAGACATAACCGGCGTTATCCCCCAAAATATAAATCGCAACCAGGTTTAATTGACTGTTACGGTGTGGTTCCGCATTACTACGTGATCCAAACCTGAAAAAGCCCAGGATCTTGACAACAAGTAGGCGAAAAATGCGAAGGTACGAGCCAGATGAGGGCAAATACCAGAACTAACCCAGACATAACCGGCGTTATCCTCTAAAATATTAATCGGAACCAGGTTTAGTTGAATGTTTCAGTGTGGTACCTAATTACTACGTGGTCCAAGCCTGAAAAAGGCCAGGATCTGGCCAACAAGTATGCGAAAGATGCGAAAGTACGAGCCAGATGAGGGCAAATCCCAGACCTAACCGAGACATAACCGGCGTTATCCTCTAAAATATTAATCGCAACCAGGTTTAATTGACAGTTTCGGTGTGGTACCGCATTACTACGTGATCCAAGCCAGAAAAAGGCCAGGATCTGGCCAATAAGTATGCGAAAAATGCGAAAGTACGAGCCACATGAGGGCAAATCCCAGACCTAACCCAGACATAACCGGCGTTATCCTCTAAAATCTTAATCGCAACCAGGTTTAATTGACTGTTTGGGTGTGGTACCGCATTACTACGTGATCCGAACCAGAAAAAGCCCAGGATCTTGACAACAAGTAGGCGAAAAATGCGAAAGTACGAGCCACATGAGGCAAATCCCAGACCTAACCCAGGCATAACCGGCGTTATCCTCTAAAATATTAATCGCAACCAGGTTTAATTGACTGTTTCGGTGCGGTACCGCATTACTACGTGATCCGAACCAGAAGAAGCCCTGGATCTTGCCAAGAAGTAGGCGAAAAATGCGAAGTTACGAGCCAGATGAGGGCAAATCCCAGACCTAACCGAGACATAACCGGCGTTATCCTCTAAAATATTAATCGGAACCAGGTTTAATTGACTGTTTCAGTGTGGTACCATATTACTACGTGATCCAAACCTGAAAAAGCCCAGGATCTTGACAACAAGTAGGCGAAAAATGCGAAGGTACGAGCCAGATGATTGCAAATACCAGAACTAACCCAGCCATAACCAGCGTTATCCTCTAAGATACTAATCGGAACCAGCTTTTATTGTCGGTTCCAGTGTGGTACCACATTACTACGTGCTACAGACCAGAAAAAGGCCAGGATCTGGCCACCAAGTATGCGATAGATGCGAAAGTGCGAGCCAGATGAGGGCAAATACCAGACCTAACCGAGACATAACCGGCGGTATCCCCTAAAATATTAATCGGAACCAGGTTTAGTTGAATGTTTCAGTGTGGTACCTAATTACTACGTGGTCCAAGCCAGAAAAAGGCCAGGATCTGGCCAACAAGTATGCGTAAAATGCGAAAGTACGAGCCAGATGAGGGCAAATCCCAGACCTAACCGAGACATAACCGGCGTTATCCTCCAAAATATTAATCGCAACCAGGTTTAATTGACTGTTTCGGTGTGGTACCGCATTACTACGTGATCCAAGCCAGAAAAAGGCCAGGATCTGGCCAACAAGTATGCGAAAAATGCAAAAGTAGGAGCCAGATCAGGGCAAATCCCAGACCTAACCAAGACATAACCGGTGTTATCCTCTAAAATATTAATCCCCAACCAGGTTTAATTGACTGTTACGGTGTGGTACCGCATTACTACGTGATCCAGACCAGAAAAAGCCCAGGATCTTGACAACAAGTAGGCGAAAAATGCGAAGGTACGAGCCAGATGAGGGCAAATACCAGAACTAACCCAGACATAGCCGGCGTCATCCTCTAAAATATTAATCGGAACCAGGTTTAGTTGAATGTTTCAGTGTGGTACCTAATTACTACGTGGTCCAAGCCAGAAAAAGGCCAGGATCTGGCCAACAAGTATGCGTAAAATGCGAAAGTGCGAGCCAGATGAGGGCAAATCCCAGACCTAACCGAGACATAACCGGCGGTATCCTCTAAAATATTAATCGCAACCAGGTTTAATTGACTGTTTCGGTGTGGTACCGCATTACTACGTGATCCAAACCAGTAAATGGCCAGGATCTAGCCATCAAGTATGCGATAGATGCGAAAGTAGGAGCCAGATCAGGGCAAATCCCAGACCTAACCGAGACATAACCGGTGTTATCCTCTAAAATATTAATCGCAACCAGGTTTAATTGACTGTTACGGTGTGGTACCGCATTACTACGTCATCCAGACCAGAGAAAGCCCAGGATCTTGACAACAAGTAGGCGAAAAATGCGAAGGTACGAGCCAGATGAGGGCAAATACCAGAACTAACCCAGACATAGCCGGCGTTATCCTCTAAAATATTAATCGGAACCAGGTTTAGTTGAATGTTTCAGTGTGGTACCTAATTACTACGTGGTCCAAGCCAGAAAAAGGCCAGGATCTGGCCAACAAGTATGCGAAAAATGCGAAAGTACGAGCCAGATGAGGGCAAATCCCAGACCTAACCGAGACATAACCGGCGTTATCCTCTAAAATATTAATCGCAACCAGGTTTAATTGACAGTTTCGGTGTGGTACCGCATTACTACGTGATGCGAACCAGAAAAAGCCCAGGATCTTGCCAACAAGTAGGCGAAAAATGCAAAGGTACGAGCCAGATGCGGGCAAATCCCAGACCCAACCGAGACATAACCGGCGTTTTCCTCCAAAATATTAATCGTAACCAGGTTTAATTGACTGTTACGGTGTGGTACCGCATTACTACGTGATCCAGACCAGAAAAAGCCCAGGATCTTGACAACAAGTAGGCGAAAAATGTGAAGGTACGAGCCAGATGATTGCAAATACCAGAACTAACACAGCCATAACCAGCGTTATCCTCTAAGATACTAATCGGAACCAGCTTTTATTGACGTTTCCAGTGTGGTACCACATTACTACGTGATACAGACCAGAAAAAGGCCAGGATCTGGCCAGCAAGTATGCGAAAAATGCGAAAGTGCGAGCCAGATGAGGGCAAATCCCAGACCTAACCGAGACATAACCGGCGGTATCCTCTAAAATATTAATCGCAACCAGGTTTAATTGACTGTTTCGGTGTGGTACCGCATTACTACGTGATCCAAACCAGTAAATGGCCAGGATCTAGCCATCAAGTATGCGATAGATGCGAAAGTAGGAGCCAGATCAGGGCAAATCCCAGACCTAACCGAGACATAACCGGTGTTATCCTCTAAAATATTAATCGCAACCAGGTTTAATTGACTGTTACGGTATGGTACCGCATTACTACGTCATCCAGACCAGAAAAAGCCCAGGATCTTGACAACAAGTAGGCGAAAAATGCGAAGGTACGAGCCAGATGAGGGCAAATACCAGAACTAACCCAGACATAGCCGGCGTTATCCTCTAAAATATTAATCGGAACCAGGTTTAGTTGAATGTTTCAGTGTGGTACCTAATTACTACGTGGTCCAAGCCAGAAAAAGGCCAGGATCTGGCCAACAAGTATGCGAAAAATGCGAAAGTACGAGCCAGATGAGGGCAAATCCCAGACCTAACCGAGACATAACCGGCGTTATCCTCTAAAATATTAATCGCAACCAGGTTTAATTGACAGTTTCGGTGTGGTACCGCATTACTACGTGATGCGAACCAGAAAAAGCCCAGGATCTTGCCAACAAGTAGGCGAAAAATGCAAAGGTACGAGCCAGATGCGGGCAAATCCCAGACCTAACCGAGACATAAGCGGCGTTATCCTCTAAAATATTAATCGGAACCAGGTTTAATTGACTGTTTCAGTGTGATACCATATTACTACGTGATCCAAACCAGGAAAAGCCCAGGATCTGGCCAACAAGTATGCGAAAAATGCGAAAGTAGGAGCCAGATCAGGGCAAATCCCAGACCTAACCGAGACATAACCGGCCTTATCCTCTAAAATATTAATCGCAACCAGGTTTAATTGACTGTTTCGGTGTGGTACCGCATTACTACGTGATCCCAACCAGAAAAAGCCCAGGATCTTGCCTACAAGTAGGCGAAAAATGCAAAGGTACGAGCCAGATGAGGGCAAATCCCAGACCTAACCGAGACATAACCGGCGTTATCCCCCAAAATATTAATCGCAACCAGGTTTAATTGACTGTTACGGTGTGGTACCGCATTACTACGTGATCCAAACCAGAAAAAGCCCAGGATCTTGACAACAAGTAGGCGAAAAATGCAAAGGTACGAGCCAGATGATTGCAAATACCAGAACTAACCCAGCCATAACCAGCGTTATCCTCTAAGATACTAATCGGAACCAGCTTTTATTGACGGTTCCAGTGTGGTACCACATTACTACGTGATACAGACCAGAAAAAGGCCAGGATCTGGCCACCAAGTATGCGATAGATGCGAAAGTGCGAGCCAGATGAGGGCAAATACCAGAACCAACCCAGACATAACCGGCGTTATTCTCTAAAATATTAATCGGAACCAGGTTTATTTGACTGTTTCAGTGTGGTACCACATTACTACGTGGTCCAAGCCAGAAAAAGCCCAGGATCTGGCCAACAAGTATGCGAAAAATGCGAAAGTGCGAGCCAGATGAGGGCAAATCCCAGTCCTAACCGAGACATAACCGGCGTTATCCTCTAAAATATTATTCGCAACCAGGTTTAATTGACTGTTTCGGTGTGGTACCGCATTACTACGTGATCCAATCCAGGAAAAGCCCAGGATCTGGCCAACAAGTATGCGAAAAATGCGAAAGTAGGAGCCAGATCAGGGCAAATCCCAGACCTAACCGAGACATAACCGGCGTTATCCTCTAAAATATTATTCGCAACCAGGTTTAATTGACTGTTTCAGTGTGGTACCACATTACTACGTGGTCCAAGCCAGAAAAAGCCCAGGATCTGGCCAACAAGTATGCGAAAAATGCGAAAGTGCGAGCCAGATGAGGGCAAATCCCAGACCTAACCGAGACATAACCGGCGTAATCCTCTAAAATATTATTCGCAACCAGGTTTAATTGACTGTTTCGGTGTGGTACCGCATTACTACGTGATCCAAACCAGAAAAAGGCCAGGATCTAGCCATCAAGTATGCGATAGATGCGAAAGTGCGAGCCAGATGAGGGCAAATCCCAGACCTAACCGAGACATAACCGGCGTTATCCCCTAAAATATTAATCGCAACCAGGTTTAATTGACTGTTTCAGTGTGGTGCCGCATTACTACGTGATCCAATCCAGGAAAAGCCCAGGATCTGGCCAACAAGTATGCGAAAAATGCGAAAGTAGGAGCCAGATCAGGGCAAATCCCAGACCTAACCGAGACATAACCGGCGTTATCCTCCAGAATATTAATAGCAACCAGGTTTAATTGACAGTTTCGGTGTGGTACCGCATTACTACGTGATCCAAGCCAGAAAAAGGCCAGGATCTGGCCAACAAGTATGCGAAAAATGCGAAAGTACGAGCCACATGAGGGCAAATCCCAGACCTAACCCAGACATAACCGGCGTTATCCTCTAAAATATTAATCGCAACCAGGTTTAATTGACTGTTTCGGTGTGGTACCGCATTACTACGTGATCCAAACCAGAAAAAGGCCAGGATCTAGCCATCAAATATGCGATAGATGCGAAAGTGCGAGCCAGATGAGGGCAAATACCAGAACTAACTCAGACATAACCGGCGTTATCCTCTAAAATATTAATCGGAACCAGGTTTAGTTGAATGTTTCAGTGTGGTACCGAATTACTACGTGGTCCAAGCCAGAAGAAGGCCAGGATCTGGCCAACAAGTATGCGAAAAATGCGAAAGTAGGAGCCAGACCAGGGCAAATCCCAGACCTAACCGAGACATAACCGGCGTTATCCTCTAAAATATTAATCGCAACCAGGTTTAATTGACTGTTTCGGTGTGGTACCGCATTACTACGTGATCCGAACCAGAAAAAGCCCAGGATCTTGACAACAAGTAGGCGAAAAATGCGAAAGTACGAGCCACATGAGGGCAAATCCCAGACCTAACCCAGGCATAACCGGCGTTATCCTCTAAAATATTAATCGCAACCAGGTTTAATTGACTGTTTCGGTGTGGTACCGCATTACTACGTGATCCGAACCAGAAAAAGCCCTGGATCTTGCCAACAAGTAGGCGAAAAATGCGAAGTTACGAGCCAGATGAGGGCAAATCCCAGACCTAACCGAGACATAACCGGCGTTATCCTCTAAAATATTAATCGGAACCAGGTTTAATTGACTGTTTCAGTGTGGTACCATATTACTACGTGATCCAAACCAGAAAAAGCCCAGGATCTTGCCAACAAGTAGGCGAAAAATGCAAAGGTACGAGCCAGATGAGGGCAAATCCCAGACCTAACCGAGACATAACCGGCGTTATCCCCCAAAATATTAATCGCAACCAGGTTTAATTGACTGTTACGGTGTGGTACCGCATTACTACGTGATCCAAACCAGAAAAAGCCCAGGATCTTGACAACAAGTAGGCGAAAAAGGCGAAGGTACGAGCCAGATGATTGCAAATACCAGAACTAACCCAGCCATAACCAGCGTTATCCTCTAAGATACTAATCGGAACCAGCTTTTATTGACGGTTCCAGTGTGGTACCACATTACTACGTGATACAGACCAGAAAAAGGCCAGGATCTGGCCACCAAGTATGCGATAGATGCGAAAGTGCGAGCCAGATGAGGGCAAATACCAGAACCAACCCAGACATAACCGGCGTTATTCTCTAAAATATTAATCGGAACCAGGTTTATTTGACTGTTTCAATGTGGTACCACATTACTACGTGGTCCAAGCCAGAAAAAGCCCAGGATCTGGCCAACAAGTATGCGAAAAATGCGAAAGTGCGAGCCAGATGAGGGCAAATCCCAGTCCTAACCGAGACATAACCGGCGTTATCCTCTAAAATATTATTCGCAACCAGGTTTAATTGACTGTTTCGGTGTGGTACCGCATTACTACGTGATCCAATCCAGGAAAAGCCCAGGATCTGGCCAACAAGTATGCGAAAAATGCGAAAGTAGGAGCCAGATCAGGGCAAATCCCAGACCTAACCGAGACATAACCGGCGTTATCCCCTAAAATATTAATCGCAACCAGGTTAAATTGACTGTTTCGGTGTGGTGCCGCATTACTACGTGATCCAATCCAGGAAAAGCCCAGGATCTGGCCAACAAGTATGCGAAAAATGCGAAAGTAGGAGCCAGATCAGGGCAAATCCCAGACCTAACCGAGACATAACCGGCGTTATCCTCCAGAATATTAATCGCAACCAGGTTTAGTTGAATGTTTCAGTGTGGTACCTAATTACTACGTGGTCCAAGCCAGAAAAAGGCCAGGATCTGGCCGACAAGTATGCGAAAAATGCGAAAGTACGAGCCAGATGAGGGCAAATCCCAGACCTAACCGAGACATAACCGGCGTTATCCTCTAAAATATTAATCGCAACCAGGTTTAATTGACAGTTTCGGTGTGGTACCGCATTACTACGTGATGCGAACCAGAAAAAGCCCAGGATCTTGCCAACAAGTAGGCGAAAAATGCAAAGGTACGAGCCAGATGCGGGCAAATCCCAGACCCAACCGAGACATAACCGGCGTTTTCCTCCAAAATATTAATCGTAACCAGGTTTAATTGACTGTTACGGTGTGGTACCGCATTACTACGTGATCCAGACCAGAAAAAGCCCAGGATCTTGACAACAAGTAGGCGAAAAATGTGAAGGTACGAGCCAGATGATTGCAAATACCAGAACTAACACAGCCATAACCAGCGTTATCCTCTAAGATACTAATCGGAACCAGCTTTTATTGACGTTTCCAGTGTGGTACCACATTACTACGTGATACAGATCAGAAAAAGGTCAGGATCTGGCCACCAAGTATGTGATAGATGCGAAAGTGCGAGCCAGATGAGGGCAAATACCAGAACCAACCCAGACATAACCGGCGTTATTCTCTAAAATATTAATCGGAACCAGGTTTAGTTGAATGTTTCTGTGTGGTACCAAATTACTACGTGGTCCAAGCCAGAAAAAGGCCAGGATCTGGCCAACAAGTATGCGAAAAATGCGAAGGTACGAGCCAGATGAGGGCAAATCCCAGACCTAACCGAGACATAAGCGGCGTTATCCTCTAAAATATTAATCGGAACCAGGTTTAATTGACTGTTTCAGTGTGGTACCATATTACTACGTGATCCAAACCAGGAAAAGCCCAGGATCTGGCCAACAAGTATGCGAAAAATGCGAAAGTAGGAGCCAGATCAGGGCAAATCCCAGACCTAACCGAGACATAACCGGCCTTATCCTCTAAAATATTAATCGCAACCAGGTTTAATTGACTGTTTCGGTGTGGTACCGCATTACTACGTGATCCGAACCAGAAAAAGCCCAGGATCTTGCCTACAAGTAGGCGAAAAATGCAAAGGTACGAGCCAGATGAGGGCAAATCCCAGACCTAACCGAGACATAACCGGCGTTATCCCCCAAAATATTAATCGCAACCAGGTTTAATTGACTGTTACGGTGTGGTACCGCATTACTACGTGATCCAAACCAGAAAAAGCCCAGGATCTTGACAACAAGTAGGCGAAAAATGCAAAGGTACGAGCCAGATGATTGCAAATACCAGAACTAACCCAGCCATAACCAGCGTTATCCTCTAAGATACTAATCGGAACCAGCTTTTATTGACGGTTCCAGTGTGGTACCACATTACTACGTGATACAGACCAGAAAAAGGCCAGGATCTGGCCACCAAGTATGCGATAGATGCGAAAGTGCGAGCCAGATGAGGGCAAATACCAGAACCAACCCAGACATAACCGGCGTTATTCTCTAAAATATTAATCGGAACCAGGTTTATTTGACTGTTTCAGTGTGGTACCACATTACTACGTGGTCCAATCCAGGAAAAGCCCAGGATCTGGCCAACAAGTATGCGAAAAATGCGAAAGTAGGAGCCAGATCAGGGCAAATCCCAGACCTAACCGAGACATAACCGGCGTTATCCTCTAAAATATTATTCGCAACCAGGTTTAATTGACTGTTTCAGTGTGGTACCACATTACTACGTGGTCCAAGCCAGAAAAAGCCCAGGATCTGGCCAACAAGTATGCGAAAAATGCGAAAGTGCGAGCCAGATGAGGGCAAATCCCAGACCTAACCGAGACATAACCGGCGTTATCCTCTAAAATATTATTCGCAACCAGGTTTAATTGACTGTTTCGGTGTGGTACCGCATTACTACGTGATCCAAACCAGAAAAAGGCCAGGATCTAGCCATCAAGTATGCGATAGATGCGAAAGTGCGAGCCAGATGAGGGCAAATCCCAGACCTAACCGAGACATAACCGGCGTTATCCCCTAAAATATTAATCGCAACCAGGTTTAATTGACTGTTTCAGTGTGGTGCCGCATTACTACGTGATCCAATCCAGGAAAAGCCCAGGATCTGGCCAACAAGTATGCGAAAAATGCGAAAGTAGGAGCCAGATCAGGGCAAATCCCAGACCTAACCGAGACATAACCGGCGTTATCCTCCAGAATATTAATAGCAACCAGGTTTAATTGACAGTTTCCGTGTGGTACCGCATTACTACGTGATCCAAGCCAGAAAAAGGCCAGGATCTGGCCAACAAGTGTGCGAAAAATGCGAAAGTACGAGCCACATGAGGGCAAATCCCAGACCTAACCCAGACATAACCGGCGTTATCCTCTAAAATATTAATCGCAACCAGGTTTAATTGACTGTTTCGGTGTGGTACCGCATTACTACGTGATCCAAACCAGAAAAAGGCCAGGATCTAGCCATCAAATATGCGATAGATGCGAAAGTGCGAGCCAGATGAGGGCAAATACCAGAACTAACTCAGACATAACCGGCGTTATCCTCTAAAATATTAATCGGAACCAGGTTTAGTTGAATGTTTCAGTGTGGTACCGAATTACTACGTGGTCCAAGCCAGAAGAAGGCCAGGATCTGGCCAACAAGTATGCGAAAAATGCGAAAGTAGGAGCCAGACCAGGGCAAATCCCAGACCTAACCGAGACATAACCGGCGTTATCCTCTAAAATATTAATCGCAACCAGGTTTAATTGACTGTTTCGGTGTGGTACCGCATTACTACGTGATCCGAACCAGAAAAAGCCCAGGATCTTGACAACAAGTAGGCGAAAAATGCGAAAGTACGAGCCACATGAGGGCAAATCCCAGACCTAACCCAGGCATAACCGGCGTTATCCTCTAAAATATTAATCGCAACCAGGTTTAATTGACTGTTTCGGTGTGGTACCGCATTACTACGTGATCCGAACCAGAAAAAGCCCTGGATCTTGCCAACAAGTAGGCGAAAAATGCGAAGTTACGAGCCAGATGAGGGCAAATCCCAGACCTAACCGAGACATAACCGGCGTTATCCTCTGAAATATTAATCGGAACCAGGTTTAATTGACTGTTTCAGTGTGGTACCATATTACTACGTGATCCAAACCAGAAAAAGCCCAGGATCTTGCCAACAAGTAGGCGAAAAATGCAAAGGTACGAGCCAGATGAGGGCAAATCCCAGACCTAACCGAGACATAACCGGCGTTATCCCCCAAAATATTAATCGCAACCAGGTTTAATTGACTGTTACGGTGTGGTACCGCATTACTACGTGATCCAAACCAGAAAAAGCGCAGGATCTTGACAACAAGTAGGCGAAAAAGGCGAAGGTACGAGCCAGATGATTGCAAATACCAGAACTAACCCAGCCATAACCAGCGTTATCCTCTAAGATACTAATCGGAACCAGCTTTTATTGACGGTTCCAGTGTGGTACCACATTACTACGTGATACAGACCAGAAAAAGGCCAGGATCTGGCCACCAAGTATGCGATAGATGCGAAAGTGCTAGCCAGATGAGGGCAAATACCAGAACCAACCCTGACATAACCGGCGTTATTCTCTAAAATATTAATCGGAACCAGGTTTAGTTGAATGTTTCAGTGTGGTACCAAATTACTACGTGGTCCAAGCCAGAAAAAGGCCAGGATCTGGCCAACAAGTAGGCGAAAAATTCAAAGGTACGAGCCAGATGAGGGCAAATCCCAGACCTAACCGAGACATAACCGGCGTTATCCCCCAAAATATTAATCGCAACCAGGTTTAATTGACTGTTACGGTGTGGTACCGCATTACTACGTGATCCAAACCAGAAAAAGCCCAGGATCTTGACAACAAGTAGGCGAAAAATGCAAAGGTACGAGCCAGATGATTGCAAATACCAGAACTAACCCAGCCATAACCAGCGTTATCCTCTAAGATACTAATCGGAACCAGCTTTTATTGACGGTTCCAGTGTGGTACCACATTACTACCTGATACAGACCAGAAAAAGGCCAGGATCTGGCCACCAAGTATGCGATAGATGCGAAAGTGCGAGCCAGATGAGGGCAAATACCAGAACCAACCCAGACATAACCGGCGTTATTCTCTAAAATATTAATCGGAACCAGGTTTATTTGACTGTTTCAGTGTGGTACCACATTACTACGTGGTCCAAGCCAGAAAAAGCCCAGGATCTGGCCAACAAGTATGCGAAAAATGCGAAAGTGCGAGCCAGATGAGGGCAAATCCCAGTCCTAACCGAGACATAACCGGCGTTATCCTCTAAAATATTATTCGCAACCAGGTTTAATTGACTGTTTCGGTGTGGTACCGCATTACTACGTGATCCAATCCAGGAAAAGCCCAGGATCTGGCCAACAAGTATGCGAAAAATGCGAAAGTAGGAGCCAGATCAGGGCAAATCCCAGACCTAACCGAGACATAACCGGCGTTATCCCCTAAAATATTAATCGCAACCAGGTTTAATTGACTGTTTCGGTGTGGTGCCGCATTACTACGTGATCCAATCCAGGAAAAGCCCAGGATCTGGCCAACAAGTATGCGAAAAATGCGAAAGCAGGAGCCAGATCAGGGCAAATCCCAGACCTAACCGAGACATAACCGGCGTTATCCTCCAGAATATTAATCGCAACCAGGTTTAATTGACTGTTTCGGTGTGGTACCATATTACTACGTGATCCAAACCAGAAAAAGGCCAGGATCTAGCCATCAAGTATGCGATAGATGCGAAAGTGCGAGCCAGATGAGGGCAAATACCAGAACTAACCCAGACATAACCGGCGTTATCCCCTAAATTATTAATCGCAACCAGGTTTAATTGACTGTTTCGGTGTGGTGCCGCATTACTACGTGATCCGAACCAGAAAAAGCCCAGGATCTGGCCAACAAGTATGCGAAAGATGCGAAAGTACGAGCCACATGAGGGCAAATCCCAGACCTAACCCAGGCATAACCGGCGTTATCCTCTAAAATATTAATCGGAACCAGGTTTAATTGACTGTTTCAGTGTGGTACCATATTACTACGTGATCCAAAGCAAGAAAAGCCCAGGATCTGGCCAACAAGTATGCGAAAAATGCGAAAGTAGGAGCCAGATCAGGGCAAATCCCAGACCTAACCGAGACATAACCGGCCTTATCCTCTAAAATATTAATCGCAACCAGGTTTAATTGACTGTTTCGGTGTGGTACCGCATTA
Source organism: Colletes latitarsis (assembly GCF_051014445.1). NCBI lineage: Eukaryota > Metazoa > Arthropoda > Insecta > Hymenoptera > Colletidae > Colletes > Colletes latitarsis. The sequence continues at coordinate 2,048,667 of NC_135134.1, read as the reverse complement.
CTACGTGATCCGAACCAGAAAAAGCCCAGGATCTTGCCAACAAGTAGGCGAAAAAAGCAAAGGTACGAGCCAGATGAGGGCAAATCCCAGACCTAACCGAGACATAACCGGCGTTATCCCCCAAAATATTAATCGCAACCAGGTTTAATTGACTGTTACGGTGTGGTACCGCATTACTACGTGATCCAAACCAGAAAAAGCCCAGGATCTTGACAACAAGTAGGCGAAAAATGCGAAGGTACGAGACAGATGATTGCAAATACCAGAACTAACCCAGCCATAACCAGCGTTATCCTCTAAAATATTAATCGGAACCAGGTTTATTTGTCTGTTTCAGTGTGGTACCACATTACTACGTGGTCCAAGCCAGAAAAAGCCCAGGATCTGGCCAACAAGTATGCGAAAAATGCGAAAGTGCGAGCCAGATGAGGGCGAATACCAGACCTATCCCAGACATAGCCGGCGTTATCCTCTAAAATATTAATCGGAACCAGGTTTAATTGACTGTTTCGGTGTGGTACCGCATTACTACGTGATCCAATCCAGGAAAAGCCCAGGATCTGGCCAACAAGTATGCGAAAAATGCGAAAGTAGGAGCCAGATCAGGGCAAATCCCAGACCTAACCGAGACATAACCGCCGTTATCCTCCAGAATATTAATCGCAACCAGGTTTAATTGACTGTTTCGGTGTGGTACCATATTACTACGTGATCCAAACCAGAAAAAGGCCAGGATCTAGCCATCAAGTATGCGATAGATGCGAAAGTGCGAGCCAGATGGGGGCAAATACCAGAACTAACCCAGACATAACCGGCGTTATCCTCTAAAATATTAATCGGAACCAGGTTTAGTTGAATGTTTCAGTGTGGTACCTAATTACTACGTGGTCCAAGCCTGAAAAAGGCCAGGATCTGGCCAACAAGTATGCGAAAGATGCGAAAGTACGAGCCAGATGAGGGCAAATCCCAGACCTAACCGAGACATAACCGGCGTTATCCTCTAAAATATTAATCGCAACCAGGTTTAATTGACAGTTTCGGTGTGGTACCGCATTACTACGTGATCCGAACCAGAAAAAGCCCAGGATCTTGCCAACAAGTAGGCGAAAAAAGCAAAGGTACGAGCCAGATGAGGGCAAATCCCAGACCTAACCGAGACATAACCGGCGTTATCCCCCAAAATATTAATCGCAACCAGGTTTAATTGACTGTTTCAGTGTGGTACCACATTACTACGTGATACAGACCAGAAAAAGGCCAGGATCTGGCCAGCATGTATGCGAAAAATGCGAAAGTACGAACCAGATGAGGGCGAATACCAGACCTATCCCAGACATAGCCGGCGTTATCCTCTAAAATATTAATCGGAACCAGGTTTATTTGTCTGTTTCAGTGTGGTACCACATTACTACGTGGTCCAAGCCAGAAAAAGCCCAGGATCTGGCCAACAAGTATGCGAAAAATGCGAAAGTGCGAGCCAGATGAGGGCAAATCCCAGACCTAACCGAGACATAACCGGCGTTATCCTCTAAAATATTATTCGCAACCAGGTTTAATTGACTGTTTCGGTGTGGTACCGCATTACTACGTGATCCAATCCAGGAAAAGCCCAGGATCTGGCCAACAAGTATGCGAAAAATGCGAAAGTAGGAGCCAGATCAGGGCAAATCCCAGACCTAACCGAGACATAACCGGCGTTATCCCCTAAAATATTAATCGCAACCAGGTTTAATTGACTGTTTCGGTGTGGTGCCGCATTACTACGTGATCCAATCCAGGAAAAGCCCAGGATCTGGCCAACAAGTATGCGAAAAATGCGAAAGTAGGAGCCAGATCAGGGCAAATCCCAGACCTAACCGAGACATAACCGCCGTTATCCTCCAGAATATTAATCGCAACCAGGTTTAATTGACTGTTTCGGTGTGGTACCATATTACTACGTGATCCAAACCAGAAAAAGGCCAGGATCTAGCCATCAAGTATGCGATAGATGCGAAAGTGCGAGCCAGATGGGGGCAAATACCAGAACTAACCCAGACATAACCGGCGTTATCCTCTAAAATATTAATCGGAACCAGGTTTAGTTGAATGTTTCAGTGTGGTACCTAATTACTACGTGGTCCAAGCCTGAAAAAGGCCAGGATCTGGCCAACAAGTATGCGAAAGATGCGAAAGTACGAGCCAGATGAGGGCAAATCCCAGACCTAACCGAGACATAACCGGCGTTATCCTCTAAAATATTAATCGCAACCAGGTTTAATTGACAGTTTCGGTGTGGTACCGCATTACTACGTGATCCAAGCCAGAAAAAGGCCAGGATCTGGCCAACAAGTATGCGACAAATGCGAAAGTACGAGCCACATGAGGGCAAATCCCAGACCTAACCCAGACATAACCGGCGTTATCCTCTAAAATATTAATCGCAACCAGGTTTAATTGACTGTTTCGGTGTGGTACCGCATTACTACGTGATCCAAACCAGAAAAAGGCCTGGATCTAGCCATCAAATATGCGATAGATGCGAAAGTGCGAGCCAGATGAGGGCAAATACCAGAACTAACCGAGACATAACCGGCGTTATCCTCTAAAATATTAATCGCAACCAGGTTTAATTGACTGTTTCGGTGTGGTACCGCATTACTACGTGATCCGAACCAGAAAAAGCCCAGGATCTTGACAACAAGTAGGCGAAAAATGCGAAAGTACGAGCCACATGAGGGCAAATCCCAGACCTAACCCAGGCATAACCGGCGTTATCCTCTAAAATATTAATCGCAACCAGGTTTAATTGACTGTTTCGGTGTGGTACCGCATTACTACGTGATCCGAACCAGAAAAAGCCCTGGATCTTGCCAACAAGTAGGCGAAAAATGCGAAGTTACGAGCCAGATGAGGGCAAATCCCAGACCTAACCGAGACATAACCGGCGTTATCCTCTAAAATATTAATCGGAACCAGGTTTAATTGACTGTTTCAGTGTGGTACCATATTACTACGTGATCCAAACCAGAAAAAGCCCAGGATCTTGCCAACAAGTAGGCGAAAAATGCAAAGGTACGAGCCAGATGAGGGCAAATCCCAGACCTAACCGAGACATAACCGGCGTTATCCCCCAAAATATTAATCGCAACCAGGTTTAATTGACTGTTACGGTGTGGTACCGCATTACTACGTGATCCAAACCAGAAAAAGCCCAGGATCTTGACAACAAGTAGGCGAAAAATGCGAAGGTACGAGCCAGATGATTGCAAATACCAGAACTAACCCAGCCATAACCAGCGTTATCCTCTAAGATACTAATCGGAACCAGCTTTTATTGACGGTTCCAGTGTGGTACCAAATTACTACGTGATACAGACCAGAAAAAGGCCAGGATCTGGCCACCAAGTATGCGATAGATGCGAAAGTGCGAGCCAGATGAGGGAAAATACCAGAACTAACCCAGTCATAACCGGCGTTATCCTCTAAAACATTAATCGGAACCAGATTTAGTTGAATGTTTCAGTGTGGTACCAAATTACTACGTGGTCCAAGCCAGAAAAAGGCCAGGATCTGGCCAACAAGTATGCGAAAAATGCGAAAGTAGGAGCCAGATCAGGGCATATCCCAGACCTAACCGAGACATAACCGGCGTTATCCTCCAAAATATTAATCGCAACCAGGTTTAATTGACTGTTACGGTGTGGTACCGCATTACTACGTTATCCAAACCAGAAAAAGCCCAGGATCTTGACAACAAGTAGGCGAGAAATGCCAAGGAACGAGCCAGATGATTGCAAATACCAGAACTAACCCAGACATAACCAGCGTTATCCTCTAAGATACTAATCGGAACCAGTTTTATTGACGGTTTCAGTGTGGTACCACATTGCTACGTGATACAGACCAGAAAAAGGCCAGGATCTGGCCAGCAAGTATGCGAAAAATGCGAAAGTGCGAGCCAGATGAGGGCAAATCCCAGACCTAACCGAGACATAACCGGCGGTATCCTCTAAAATATTAATCGCAACCAGGTTTGATTGACTGTTTCGGTGTGGTACCGCATTACTACGTGATCCAAACCAGAAAAAGGCCAGGATCTAGCCATCAAGTATGCGATAGATGCGAAAGTACGAACCAGATGATTGCAAATACCAGAACTAACCCAGCCATAACCGGCGTTATCCTCCAAAATATTAATCGGAACCAGGTTTATTTGACTGTTTTAGTGTGGTACCACATTACTACGTTGTCCAAGCCTGAAAAAGGCCAGGATCTGGCCAGCAAGTATGCGAAAAATGCGAAAGTGCGAGCCAGATGAGGGCAAATACCAGACCTAACCGAGACATAACCAGCGTTATCCTCTAAAATATTAATCGCAACCAGGTTTAATTGACTGTTTCGGTGTGGTACCGCATTACTACGTCATCCAAACCAGAAAAAGTCCAGGAACTAGCCATCAAGTATGCGATAGATGCGAAAGTGCGAGCCAGATGAGGGCAAATCCCAGACCTAACCGAGACATAACCGGCGTTATCCTCTAAAATATTAATCGCAACCAGGTTTAATTGACTGTTTCGGTGTGGTACCGCATTACTACGTGATCCGAACCAGAAAAAGCCCAGGATCTTGCCAACAAGTAGGCGAAAAATGCAAAGGTACGAGCCAGATGAGGGCAAATCCCAGACCTAACCGAGACATAACCGGCGTTATCCTCTAAAATATTAATCGCAACCAGGTTTATTTGACTGTTTCAGTGTGGTACCACATTACTACGTGGTCCAAGCCAGAAAAAGGCCAGGATCTAGCCATCAAGTATGCGATAGATGCGAAAGTGCGAGCCAGATGAGGGCAAATACCAGAACTAACCCAGACATAACCGGCGTTATCCTCTAAAATATTAACCGGAACCAGGTTTAGTTGAACGTTTCAGTGTGGTACCTAATTACTACGTGGTCCAAGCCAGGAAAAGGACAGGATCTGGCCAACAAGTATGCGAAAGATGCGAAAGTACGAGCCAAATGAGGGCAAATCCCAGACCTAACCGAGACATAACCGGCGTTATCCTCTAAAATATTAATCGCAACCAGGTTTATTTGACTGTTTCAGTGTGGTACCACATTACTACGTGCTCCGAACCAGAAAAAGCCCAGGATCTTGCCAACAAGTAGGCGAAAAATGCAAAGGCACGAGCCAGATGCGGGCAAATCCCAGACCTAACCGAGACATAACCGGCGTTATCCTCCAAAATATTAATCGCAACCAGGTTTAATTGACTGTTACGGTGTGGTACCGCATTACTACGTGATCCAGACCAGAAAAAGCCCAGGATCTTGACAACAAGTAGGCGAAAAATGCGAAGGTACGAGCCAGATGATTGCAAATACCAGAACTAACCCAGCCATAACCAGCGTTATCCTCTAAGATACTAATCGGAACCAGCTTTTATAGACGGTTTCAGAGTGGTACCACATTGCCACGTGATACAGACCAGAAAAAGGCCAGGATCTGGCCAGCAAGTATGCGAAAAATGCGAAAGTACGAGCCAGATTTGGGCGAATACCAAACCTATCCCAGACATAGCCGGCGTTATCCTCTAAAATATTAATCGGAACCAGGTTTATTTGACTGTTTCAGTGTGGTACCACATTACTACGTGGTCCAAGCCAGAAAAAGGCCAGGATCTGGCCAACAAGTATGCGAAAAATGCGAAAGTGCAAGCCAGATGAGGGCAAATCACAGACCTAACCGAGACATAACCGGCGTTATCCTCTAAAATATTAATCGCAACCAGGTTTAATTGACTGTTTCGGTGTGGTGCCGCACTACTACGTGATCCAAACCAGGAAAAGCCCAGGATCTGGCCAACAAGTATGCGAAAAATGCGAAAGTAGGAGCCAGATCAGGGCAAATCCCAGACCTAACCGAGACATAACCGGCGTTATCCTCTAAAATATTAATCGCAACCAGGTTTAATTGACTGTTTCGGTGTGGTACCGGATTACTACGTGATCCAAACCAGAAAACGGCCAGGATCTAGCCATCAAGTATGCGATAGATGCGAAAGTGCGAGCCAGATGAGGGCAAATACCAGAACTAACCCAGACATAACCGGCGTTATCCTCAAAAATATTAATCGGAACCAGGTTTAGTTGAATGTTTCAGTGTGGTACCTAATTACTACTTGGTCCAAGCCTGAAAAAGGCCAGGATCTGGCCAACAAGTAGGCGAAAAATGCGAATGTACTAGCCAGATGAGGGCAAATACCAGAACTAACCCAGCCATAACCGGCGTTATCCTCCAAAATATTAATCGGAACCAGGGTTATTTGACTGTTTTAGTGTGGTACCACATTACTACGTTGTCCAAGCCTGAAAAAGGCCAGGATCTGGCCAGCAAGTATGCGAAAAATGCGAAAGTGCGAGCCAGATGAGGGCAAATCCCAGACCTAACCGAGACATAACCGGCGTTATCCTCCAAAATATTCATCGCAACCAGGTTTCATTGACTGCTTCGGTGCGGTACCACATTACGACGGGATACAAACCCGAAAAAGCCCTGGATCTGGCCAACAAGTATACGAGCAATGCGAAAGTACCAGCGAGATGAGGGCAAATCCCAGACCTAAGCCCGACATAACCGGCGTTATCCTCTAAAATATTAATCGCAACCAGGTTTAATTGACAGTTTCGGTGTGGTACCGCATAACTACGTGATCCAAACCAGAAAAAGGCCAGGATCTGGCCAGCAAGTATGCGAAAAATGCGAAAGTGCGAGCCAGATGAGGGCAAATACCAGAACTAACCCAGACATAACCGGCGTTATCCTCTAAAATATTAATCGGAACCAGGTTTAGTTGATTGTTTCAGTGTGGTACCAAATTACTACGTGGTCCAAGCCAGAAAAAGGCCAGGATCTGGCCAACAAGTAGGCGAAAAATGCAAAGGTGCGAGCCAGATGAGGACAAATCCCAGACCTAACCGAGACATAACCGGCGTTATCCTCCAGAATATTAATCGCAACCAGGTTTAATTGACTGTTACGGTGTGGTACCGCATTGCTACGTTATCCAAACCAGGAAAAGCCCAGGATCTGGCCAACAAGTATGCGAAAAATGCGAAAGTAGGAGCCAGATCAGGGCAAATCCCAGACCTAACCCAGACATAACCGGCGTTATCCTCTAAAATATTAATCGGAACCAGGTTTAGTTGAATGTTTCAGTGTGGTACCTAATTACTACGTGGTCCAAGCCTGAAATGGCCAGGATCTGGCCAACAAGTATGCGAAAAATGCGAAAGTACGAGCCAGATGAGGGCAAATCCCAGACCTAAACGAGACATAACCGGTGTTATCCTCTAAAATATTAATCGCAACCAGGTTTAATTGACAGTTTCGGTGTGGTACCGCATTACTACGTGATCCAAACCAGAAGAAGGCCAGGATCTGGCCATCAAGTATGCGATAGATGCGAAAGTGCGAGCCAGATGAGGGCAAATACCAGAACTTACCGAGACATAACCGGCGTTATCCTCTAAAATATTAATCGGAACCAGGTTTAGTTGAACGTTTCAGTGTGGTACCAAATTACTACGTGGTCCAAGCCAGAAAAAGGCCAGGATCTGGCCAACAAGTATGCGAAAAATGCGAAAGTACGAGCAAGATGAGGGCAAATCCCAGACCTAACCGAGACATAACCGGCGTTATCCTCTATAATATTATTCGCAACCAGGTTTAATTGACTGTTTCGGTGTGGTACCGCATTACTACGTGATTCGAACCAGAGAAGCCCAGGATCTTGCCAACAAGTAGGCGAAAAATGCAAAGGTACGAGCCAGATGAGGGCACATCCCAGACCTAACCGAGACATAACCGGCGTTATCCACCAGAATATTAATCGCAATCAGGTTTAATTGACTGTTCCGGTGTGGTACCGCATTACTACGTTATCCAAACCAGAAAAAGCCCAGGATCTTGACAACAAGTAGGCGAAAAATGCGAAGGTACGAGCCAGATTATTGCAAATACCAGAACTAGCCCAGCCATAACCAGCGTTATCCTCTAAGATACTAATCGGAACCAGCTTTTATTGACGGTTTCAGTGTGGTACCACATTACTACGTGATACAGACCTGAAAAAGGCCAGGATCTGGCCAGCAAGTATGCGAAAAATGCGAAAGTGCGAGCCAGATGAGGGCAAATCCCAGACCTAACCGAGACATAACCGGCGTTATCCCCTAAAATATTAATCGCAACCAGGTTTAATTGACTGTTTCGGTGTGGTACCGCATTACTGCGTGATCCAAACCAGAAATGGCCAGGATCTAGCCATCAAGTATGCCATAGATGCGAAAGTGCGAGCCAGATGAGGGCAAATACCAGAACTTACCGAGACATAACCGGCGTTATCCTCTAAAATATTAATCGGAACCAGGTTTAGTTGAACGTTTCAGTGTGGTACCAAATTACTACGTGGTCCAAGCCAGAAAAAGGCCAGGATCTGGCCAACAAGTATGCGAAAAATGCGAAAGTACGAGCAAGATGAGGGCAAATCCCAGACCTAACCGAGACATAACCGGCGTTATCCTCTATAATATTATTCGCAACCAGGTTTAATTGACTGTTTCGGTGTGGTACCGCATTACTACGTGATCCGAACCAGAGAAGCCCAGGATCTTGCCAACAAGTAGGCGAAAAATGCAAAGGTACGAGCCAGATGAGGGCACATCCCAGACCTAACCGAGACATAACCGGCGTTATCCTCCAGAATATTAATCGCAACCAGGTTTAATTGACTGTTACGGTGTGGTGCCGCATTACTACGTTGGTCAAACCAGAAAAAGCCCAGGATCTTGACAACAAGTAAGCGAAAAATGCGAAGGTACGAGCCAGATTATTGCAAATACCAGAACTAGCCCAGCCATAACCAGCGTTATCCTCTAAGATACTAATCGGAACCAGCTTTTATTGACGGTTTCAGTGTGGTACCACATTACTACGTGATACAGACCTGAAAAAGGCCAGGATCTGGCCAGCAAGTATGCGAAAAATGCGAAAGTGCGAGCCAGATGAGGGCAAATCCCAGACCTAACCGAGACATAACCGGCGTTATCCCCTAAAATATTAATCGCAACCAGGTTTAATTGACTGTTTCGGTGTGGTACCGCATTACTGCGTGATCTAAACCAGAAATGGCCAGGATCTAGCCATCAAGTATGCCATAGATGCGAAAGTGCGAGCCAGATGAGGGCAAATACCAGAACTAACCGAGACATAACCGGCGATATCCTCTAAAATATTAATCGGAACCAGGTTTAGTTGAATGTTTCAGTGTGGTACCTAATTACTACGTGGTCCAAGCCAGAAAAAGGCCAGGATCTGGCTAACAAGTATGCGAAAAATGCGAAAGTACGAGCCAGATGAGGGCAAATCCCAGACCTAACCGAGACATAACCGGCGTTATCCTCTAAAATATTTATCGCAACCAGGTTTAATTGACTGTTTCGGTGTGGTACCGCATTACTACGTGATCCACGCCAGAAAAAGGCCAGGATCTGGCCAACAAGTATGCGAAAAATGCGAAAGTAGGAGCCAGATCAGGGCAAATCCCAGACCTAACCGAGACATAACCGGTGTTATCCCCTAAAATATTAATCGCAACCAGGTTTAATTGACTGTTTCGGTGTGGTACCGCATTACTACGTGATCTAAACCAGAAAAAGGCCAGGATCTAGCCATCAAGTATGCGATAGATGCGAAAGTGCGAGCCAGATGAGGGCAAATACCAGAACTAACCCAGACATAACCGGCGGTATCCTCTAAAATATTAATCGGAACCAGGTTTAGTTGAATGTTTCAGTGTGGTACCTAATTACTACGTGGTCCAAGCCTGAAAAAGGCCAGGATCTGGGCAACAAGTATGCGAAAAATGCGAAAGTGCGAGCCAGATGAGGGCAAATTCCAGACCTAACCGAGACATAACCGGCGCTATCCTCTAAAATATTAATAGCAACCAGGTTTAATTGACTGTTTCGGTGTGGTACCGCATTACTACGTGATCCAATCCAGAAAAAGGCCAGGATCTAGCCAACAAGTATGCGATAGATGCGAAAGTGCGAGCCAGATGAGGGCAAATACCAGAACTAACTCAGACATAACCGGCGTTATCCTCTAAAATATTAATCGGATCCAGGTTTAATTGACAGTTTCGGTGTGGTACCGCATTACTACGTGATCCAAACCAGGAAAAGCCCAGGATATGGCCAACAAGTATGCGAAAAATGCGAAAGTAGGAGCCAGATCAGGGCAAATCCCAGACCTAACCGAGACATAACCGGCGTTATCCTCTAAAATATTAATCGCAACCAGGTTTAATTGACTGCTTCGGTGTGGTACCGCATTACTACGTGATCCAAACCAGGAAAAGCCCAGGATCTGGCCAACAAGTATGCGAAAAATGCGAAAGTAGGAGCCAGATCAGGGCAAATCCCAGACCTAACCGAGACATAACCGGCGTTATCCTCTAAAATATTAATCGCAACCAGGTTTAATTGACTGTTTCGGTGTGGTACCGCATTACTACGTGATCCGAACCAGAAAAAGCCCAGGATCTTGCCAACAAGTAGGCGAAAAATGCAAAGGTACGAGCCAGATGAGGGCAAATCCCAGACCTAACCGAGACATAACCGGCGTTATCCCCCAAAATATTAATCGCAACCAGGTTTAATTGACTGTTTCGGTGTGGTACCGCATTACTACGTTATCCAAACCCGAAAAAGCCCAGGATCTTGACAACAAGTAGGCGAAAAATGCGAAGGTACGAGCCAGATGATTGCAAATACCAGACCTTACCCAGCCATAACCAGCGTTATCCTCTAAGATACTAATCGGAACCAGCTTTTATTGACGGTTTCAGTGTGGTATCACATTACTACGTGATACAGACCTGAAAAAGGCCAGGATCTGGCTAACAAGTATGCGAAAAATGCGAAAGTACGAGCCAGATGAGGGCAAATCCCAGACCTAACCGAGACATAACCGGCGTTATCCTCTAAAATATTAATCGCAACCAGGTTTAATTGACTGTTTCGGTGTGGTACCGCATTACTACGTGATCCGAACCAGAAAAAGCCCAGGATCTTGCCAACAAGTAGGCGAAAAATGCAAAGGTACGAGCCAGATGAGGACAAATCCCAGACCTAACCGAGACATAACCGGCGTTATCCTCCAGAATATTAATCGCAACCAGGTTTAATTGACTGTTTCGGTGTGGTACCGCATTACTACGTGATCTAAACCAGAAAAAGGCCAGGATCTTGACAACAAGTAGGCGAAAAATGCGAATGTACTAGCCAGATGATTGCAAATACCAGAACTAACCCAGCCATAACCGGCGTTATCCTCCAAAATATTAATCGGAACCAGGTTTATTTGACTGTTTTAGTGTGGTACCACATTACTACGTTGTCCAAGCCTGAAAAAGGCCAGGATCTGGCCAGCAAGTATGCGAAAAATGCGAAAGTGCGAGCCAGATGAGGGCAAATCCCAGACCTAACCGAGACATAACCGGCGTTATCCTCCAAAATATTCATCGCAACCAGGTTTCATTGACTGCTTCGGTGCGGTACCACATTACGACGGGATACAAACCCGAAAAAGCCCTGGATCTGGCCAACAAGTATACGAGCAATGCGAAAGTACGAGCGAGATGAGGGCAAATCCCAGACCTAAGCCCGACATAACCGGCGTTATCCTCTATAATATTATTCGCAACCAGGTTTAATTGACTGTTTCGGTGTGGTACCGCATTACTACGTGATCCAAACCAGAAAAAGGCCAGGATCTAGCCATCAAGTATGCGATAGATGCGAAAGTGCGAGCCAGATGAGGGCAAATCCCAGACCTAACCGACACATAACCGGCGTTATCCTCTAAAATATTAATCGCAACCAGGTTTATTTGACTGTTTCAGTGTGGTACCACATTACTACGTGGTCCAAGCCAGAAAAACGCCAGGATCTGGCCAACAAGTATGCGAAAAATGCGAAAATGCGAGCCAGATGAGGGCAAATCCCAGACCTAACCGAGACATAACCGGCGTTATCCTCTAAAATATTAATCGCAACCAGGTTTAATTGACTGTTTCGGTGTGGTACCGCATAACTACGTGATCCAAACCAGAAAAAGGCCAGGATCTAGCCACCAAGTATGCGATAGATGCGAAAGTGCGAGCCAGATGAGGGCAAATACCAGAACTAACCCAGACATAACCGGCGTTATCCTCTAACATATTAATCGGAACCAGGTTTAGTTGAATGTTTCAGTGTGGTACCAAATTACTACGTGGTCCAAGCCAGAAAAAGGCCAGGATCTGGCCAACAAGTAGGCGAAAAATGCAAAGGTACGAGCCAGATGAGGACAAATCCCAGACCTAACCGAGACATAATCGGCGTTATCCTCCAGAGTATTAATCGCAACCAGGTTTAATTGACTGTTACGGTGTGGTACCGCATTGCTACGTTATCCAAACCAGGAAAAGCCCAGGATCTGGCCAACAAGTATGCGATAGATGCGAAAGTGCGAGCCAGATGAGGGCAAATACCAGAACTAACCGAGACATAACCGGCATTATCCTCTAAAATATTAATCGGAACCAGGTTTAATTGACTGTTTCGGTGTGGTACCGGATTACTACGTGATCCAAACCAGAAGAAGGCCAGGATCTGGCCATCAAGTATGCGATAGATGCGAAAGTGCGAGCCAGATGAGGGCAAATACCAGAACTAACCGAGACATAACCGGCGTTATCCTCTAAAATATTAATCGGAACCAGGTTTAGTTGAACGTTTCAGTGTGGTACCTAATTACTACGTGGTCCAAGCCAGAAAAAGGACAGGATCTGGCCAACAAGTATGCGAAAAATGCGAAAGTACGAGCCACATGAGGGCAAATCCCAGACCTAACCGAGACGTAACCGGCGTTATCCTCTAAAATATTAATCGCAACCAGATTTAATTGACTGTTTCGGTGTGGTACCGCATTACTACGTGATCCGAACCAGAAAAAGCCCAGGATCTTGCTAACAAGTATGCGAAAAATGCGAAAGTACGAGCCAGATGAGGGCAAATACCGGACCTATCCGAGACATAGCCGGCGTTATCCTCTAAAATATTAATCGGAACCAGGTTTATTTGACTGTTTCAGTGTGGTACCACATTACTACGTGATCCAAGCCAGAAAAAGGCCAGGATCTGGCCAACAAGTATGCGAAAAATGCGAAAGTGCGAGCCAGATGAGGGCAAATCCCAGACCTAACCGAGACATAACCGGCGCTATCCTCTAAAATATTAATCGGAACCAGGTTTAGTCGAATGTTTCAGTGTGGTACCAAATTACTACGTGGTCCAAGCCAGAAAAAGGCCAGGATCTGGCCAACAAGTATGCGAAAAATGCGAAAGTACGAGCAAGATGAGGGCAAATCCCAGACCTAACCGAGACATAACCGGCGTTATCCTCTAAAATATTAATCGCAACCAGGTTAAATTGACTGTTTCGGTGTGGTACCGCATTACTACGTGATCCGAACCAGAGAAAGCCCAGGATCTTGCCAACAAGTAGGCGAAAAATGCAAAGGTACGAGCCAGATGAGGGCAAATCCCAGACCTAACCGAGACATAACCGGCGTTATCCTCCAGAATATTAATCGCAACCAGGTTTAATTGACTGTTACGGTGTGGTACCGCATTACTACGTTATCCAAACCAGAAAAAGCCCAGGATCTTGACAACAAGTAGGCGAAAAATGCGAAGGTACGAGCCAGATGATTGCAAATACCAGACCTATCCGAGACATAACCGGCGTTATCCTCTAAAATATTAATCGCAACCAGGTTTAATTGACTGTTTCGGTGTGGTGCCGCATTACTACGTGATCCGAACCAGAAAAAGCCCAGGATCTTGCCAACAAGTAGGCGAAAAATGCAAAGGTACGAGCCAGATGAGGGCAAATCCCAGACCTAACCGAGACATAACCGGCGTTATCCTCTAAAATATTAATCGCAACCAGGTTTAATTGACTGTTTCGCATTACTACGTGATCCAAACCAGGAAAAGCCCAGGGTCTAGCCATCAAGTATGCGATAGATGCGAAAGTGCGAGCCAGATGAGGGCAAATACCAGAACTAACCCAGACATAACCGGCGTTATCCTCTAAAACATTAATCGGAACCAGGTTTAGTTGAATGTTTCAGTGTGGTACCTAATTACTACGTGGTCCAAGCCAGAAAAAGGCCAGGATCTGTCTAACAAGTATGCGAAAAATGCGAAAGTACGAGCCAGATGAGGGCAAATCCCAGACCTAACCTGGACATAACCGGCGTTATCCTCTAAACTATTAATCGCAACCAGGTTTAATTGACTGTTTCGGTGTGGTACCGCATTACTACGTGATCCGAGCCAGAGAAAGCCCAGGATCTTGCCAACAAGTAGGCGAAAAATGCAAAGGTACGAGCCAGATGAGGGCAAATCCCAGACCTAACCGAGACATAACCGGCGTTATCCTCCAGAATATTAATCGCAACCAGGTTTAATTGACTGTTACGGTGTGGTACCGCATTACTACGTTATCCAAACCAGAAGAAGCCCAGGATCTTGACATTAAGTAGGCGAAAAATGCGAAGGTACGAGCCAGATGATTGCAAATACCAGAACTAACCCAGCCATAACCAGCGTTATCCTCTAAGATATTAATCGGAACCAGCTTTTATTGACGGTTTCAGTGTGGTACCACATTACTACGTGATACAGACCAGAAAAAGGCCAGGATCTGGCTAGCAAGTATGCGAAAAATGCGAAAGTCCGAGCCAGATGAGGGCAAATCCCAGACCTAACCGAGACATAACCGGCGTTATCCTCTAAAATATTAATCGCAACCAGGTTTAATTGACAGTTTCGGTGTGGTACCGCATTACTACGTGATCCAAACCAGAAGAAGGCCAGGATCTGGCCATCAAGTATGCGATAGATGCGAAAGTGCGAGCCAGATGAGGGCAAATACCAGAACTAACCGAGACATAACCGGCGTTATCCTGTAAAATATTAATCGGAACCAGGCTTAGTTGAACGTTTCAGTGTGGTACCTAATTACTACGAGGTCCAAGCCAGAAAAAGGACAGGATCTGGCCAACAAGTATGCGAAAAATGCGAAAGTACGAGCCACATGAGGGCAAATCCCAGACCTAACCGAGACGTAACCGGCGTTATCCTCTAAAATATTAATCGCAACCAGATTTAATTGACTGTTTCGGTGTGGTACCGCATTACTACGTGATCCGAATCACAAAAAGCCCAGGATCTTGACAACAAGTAGGCGAAAAATGCGAAGGTACGAGCCAGATGATTGCAAATACCAGAACTAACCCAGCCATAACCAGCGTTATCCTCTAAGATACTAATCGGAACCAGCTTTTATTGACGGTTTCAGTGTGGTACCACATTACTACGTGATACAGACCAGAAAAAGGCCAGGATCTGGCCAGCAAGTATGCGAAAAATGCGAAAGTACGAGCCAGATGAGGGCAAATACGAGACCTATCCGAGACATAGCCGGCGTTATCCTCTAAAATATTAATCGGAACCAGGTTTATTTGACTGTTTCAGTGTGGTACCACATTACTACGTGATCCAAGCCAGAAAAAGGCCAGGATCTGGCCAACAAGTATGCGCAAAATGCGAAAGTGCGAGCCAGATGAGGGCAAATCCCAGACCTAACCGTGACATAACCGGCGCTATCCTCTAAAATATTAATCGGAACCAGGTTTAGTCGAATGTTTCAGTGTGGTACCAAATTACTACGTGGTACAAGCCAGAAAAAGGCCAGGATCTGGCCAACAAGTATGCGAAAAATGCGAAAGTACGAACAAGATGAGGGCAAATCCCAGACCTAACCGAGACATAACCGGCGTTATCCTCTAAAATATTAATCGCAACCAGGTTAAATTGACTGTTTCGGTGTGGTACCGCATTACTACGTGATCCGAACCAGAGAAAGCCCAGGATCTTGCCAACAAGTAGGCGAAAAATGCAAAGGTACGAGCCAGATGAGGGCTAATCCCAGACCTAACCGAGACATAACCGGCGTTATCCTCCAGAATATTAATCGCAACCAGGTTTAATTGACTGTTACGGTGTGGTACCGCATTACTACGTTATCCAAACCAGAAAAAGCCCAGGGTCTAGCCATCAAGTATGCGATAGATGCGAAAGTGCGAGCCAGATGAGGGCAAATACCAGAACTAACCCAGACATAACCGGCGTTATCCTCTAAAACATTAATCGGAACCAGGTTTAGTTGAATGTTTCAGTGTGGTACCTAATTACTACGTGGTCCAAGCCAGAAAAAGGCCAGGATCTGTCTAACAAGTATGCGAAAAATGCGAAAGTACGAGCCAGATGAGGGCAAATCCCAGACCTAACCTGGACATAACCGGCGTTATCCTCTAAAATATTAATCGCAACCAGGTTTAATTGACTGTGTCGGTGTGGTACCGCATTACTACGTGATCCGAGCCAGAGAAAGCCCAGGATCTTGCCAACAAGTAGGCGAAAAATGCAAAGGTACGAGCCAGATGAGGGCAAATCCCAGACCTAACCGAGACATAACCGGCGTTATCCTCCAGAATATTAATCGCAACCAGATTTGATTGACTGTTACGGTGTGGTACCGCATTACTACGTTATCCAAACCAGAAGAAGTCCAGGATCTTGACAACAAGTAGGCGAAAAATGCGAAGGTACGAGCCAGATGATTGCAAATACCAGAACTAACCCAGCCATAACCAGCGTTATCCTCTAAGATACTAATCGGAACCAGCTTTTATTGACGGTTTCAGTGTGGTACCACATTACTACGTGATACAGACCAGAAAAAGGCCAGGATCTGGCCAGCAAGTATGCGAAAAATGCGAAAGTCCGAGCCAGATGAGGGCAAATCCCAGACCTAACCGAGACATAACCGGCGTTATCCTCTAAAATATTAATCGCAACCAGGTTTAATTGACTGTTTCGGTGTGGTACCGCATTACTACGTGGTCCAAACCAGAAAAAGGCCAGGATCTAGCCATCAAGTACGCGATAGATGCGAAAGTGCGAGCCAGATGAGGGCAAATACCAGAACTAACCGAGACATAACCGGCGATATCCTCTAAAATATTAATCGGAACCAGGTTTAGTTGAATGTTTCAGTGTGGTACCTAATTACTACGTGGTCCAAGCCAGAAAAAGGCCAGGTTCTGGCTAACAAGTATGCGAAAAATGCGAAAGTACGAGCCAGATGAGGGCAAATCCCAGACCTAACCGAGACATAACCGGCGTTATCCTCTAAAATATTAATCGCAACCAGGTTTAATTGACTGTTTCGGTGTGGTACCGCATTACTACGTGATCCGAACCAGAAAAAGCCCAGGATCTTGCCAACAAGTAGGCGAAAAATGCAAAGGGACGAGCCAGATGAGGACAAATCTCATACCTAACCGAGACATAACCGGCGTTATCCTCCAGAATATTAATCGCAACCAGGTTTAATTGACTGTTACGGTGTGGTACCGCATTGCTACGTTATCCAAACCAGGAAAAGCCCAGGGTCTAGCCATCAAGTATGCGATAGATGCGAATGTGCGAGCCAGATGAGGGCAAATACCAGAACTAACCCAGACATAACCGGCGTTATCCTCTAAAACATTAATCGGAACCAGGCTTAGTTGAATGTTTCAGTGTGGTACCTAATTACTACGTGGTCCAAGCCAGAAAAAGGCCAGGATCTGTCTAACAAGTATGCGAAAAATGCGAAAGTACGAGCCAGATGAGGGCAAATCCCAGACCTAACCGAGACATAACCGGCGTTATCCTCCAGAATATTAATCGCAACCAGATTTGATTGACTGTTACGGTGTGGTACCGCATTACTACGTTATCCAAACCAGAAGAAGTCCAGGATCTTGACAACAAGTAGGCGAAAAATGCGAAGGTACGAGCCAGATGATTGCAAATACCAGAACTAACCCAGCCATAACCGGCGTTATCCTCTAAAACATTAATCGGAACCAGGTTTAGTTGAATGTTTCAGTGTGGTACCTAATTACTACGTGGTCCAAGCCAGAAAAAGGCCAGGATCTGTCTAACAAGTATGCGAAAAATGCGAAAGTACGAGCCAGATGAGGGCAAATCCCAGACCTAACCTGGACCTAACCGGCGTTATCCTCTAAAATATTAATCGCAACCAGGTTTAATTGACTGTGTCGGTGTGGTACCGCATTACTACGTGATCCGAGCCAGAGAAAGCCCAGGATCTTGCCAACAAGTAGGCGAAAAATGCAAAGGTACGAGCCAGATGAGGGCAAATCCCAGACCTAACCGAGACATAACCGGCGTTATCCTCTAAAATATTAATCGCAACCAGGTTTAATTGACTGTTTCGGTGTGGTACCTCATTACTACGTGATCCAAACCAGAAAAAGGCCAGGATCTAGCCATCAAGTATGCGATAGATGCGAAAGTGCGAGCCAGATGAGGGCAAATCCCAGACCTAACCGAGACATAACCGGCGTCATCCTCTAAAATATTAATCGCAACCAGGTTTAATTGACTGTTTCGGTGTGGTACCGCATTACTACGTGATCCACGCCAGAAAAAGGCCAGGATCTGGCCAACAAGTATGCGAAAAATGCGAAAGTAGGAGCCAGATCAGGGCAAATCCCAGACCTAACCGAGACATAACCGGTGTTATCCTCTAAAATATTAATCGCAACCAGGTTTAATTGACTGTTTCGGTGTGGTACCGCATTACAACGTGATCCAAACCAGAAAAAGGCCAGGATCTAGCCATCAAGTATGCGATAGATGCGAAAGTGCGAGCCAGATGAGGGCAAATACCAGAACTAACCCAGACATAACCGGCGGTATACTCTAAAATATTAATCGGAACCAGGTTTAGTTGAATGTTTCAGTGTGGTACCTAATTACTACGTGGTCCAAGCCTGAAAAAGGCCAGGATCTGGGCAACAAGTAGGCGAAAAATGCGAAGGTACGAGCCAGATGATTGCAAATACCAGAACTAACCCAGCCATAACCAGCGTTATCCTCTAAGATACTAATCGGAACCAGCTTTTATTGACGGTTTCAGAGTGGTACCACATTGCTACGTGATACAGACCAGAAAAAGGCCAGGATCTGGCCAGCAAGTATGCAAAAAATGCGAAAGTACGAGCCAGATGAGGGCGAATACCAAACCTATCCCAGACATAGCCGACGTTATCCTCTAAAATATTAGTCGGAACCAGGTTTATTTGACTGTTTCAGTGTGGTATCACATTACTACGTGGTCCAAGCCTGAAAAAGGCCAGGATCTTGCCATCAAGTATGCGATAGATGCGAAAGTGCGAGCCAGATGAGGGCAAATTCCAGACCTAACCGAGACATAACCGGCGCTATCCTCTAAAATATTAATCGCAACCAGGTTTAATTGACTGTTTCGGTGTGGTACCGCATTACTACGTGATCCAATCCAGAAAAAGGCCAGGATCTAGCCATCAAGTATGCGATAGATGCGAAAGTGCGAGCCAGATGAGGGCAAATACCAGAACTAACTCAGACATAACCGGCGTTATCCTCTAAAATATTAATCGGAACCAGGTTTAATTGACAGTTTCGGTGTGGTACCGCATTACTACGAGATTCAAACCAGGAAAAGCCCAGGATATGGCCAACAAGTATGCGAAAAATGCGACAGTACGAGCCAGATCAGGGCAAATCCCAGACCTATCCGAGACATAACCGGCGTTATCCTCTAAAATATTAATCGCAACCAGGTTTAATTGACTGCTTCGGTGTGGTACCGCATTACTACGTAATCCGAACCAGAAAAAGCCCAGGATCTTGCCAACAAGTAGGCGAAAAATGCAAAGGTACGAGCCAAATGAGGGCAAATCCCAGACCTAACCGAGACATAACCGGCGTTATCCCCCAAAATATTAATCGCAACCAGGATTAATTGACTGTTTCGGTGTGGTACCGCATTACTACGTGATCTAAACCAGAAAAAGGCCAGGATCTTGACAACAAGTAGGCGAAAAATGCGAAGGTACGAGCCAGATGATTGCAAATACCAGAACTAACCCAGCCATAACCAGCGTTATCCTCTAAGATACTAATCGGAACCAGCTTTTATTGACGGTTTCAGAGTGGTACCACATTGCTACGTGATACAGACCAGAAAAAGGCCAGGATTTGGCCAGCAAGTATGCAAAAAATGCGAAAGTACGAGCCAGATGAGGGCGAATACCAAACCTATCCCAGACATAGCCGGCGTTATCCTCTAAAATATTAGTCGGAACCAGGTTTATTTGACTGTTTCAGTGTGGTACCACATTACTACGTGGTCCAAGCCAGAAAAAGGCCAGGATCTGGCCAACAAGTATGCGAAAAATGCGAAAGTGCGAGCCAGATGAGGGCAAATCCCAGACCTAACCGAGACATAACCGGCGTTATCCTCTAAAATATTAATCGCAACCAGGTTTAATTGGGTGTTTCGGTGTGGTGCCGCATTACCACGTGATCCAAACCAGAAAATGGCCAGGATCTAGCCATCAAGTATGCGATAGATGCGAAAGTGCGAGCCAGATGAGGGCAAATACCAGAACTAACCGAGACATAACCGGCGATATCCTCTAAAATATTAATCGGAACCAGGTTTAGTTGAATGTTTCAGTGTGGTACCTAATTACTACGTGGTCCAAGCCAGAAAAAGGGCAGGATCTGGCTAACAAGTATGCGAAAAATGCGAAAGTACGAGCCAGATGAGGGCAAATCCCAGACCTAACCGAGACATAACCGGCGTTATCCTCTAAAATATTAATCGCAACCAGGTTTAATTGACTGTTTCGGTGTGGTACCGCATTACTACGTGATCCGAACCAGAAAAAGCCCAGGATCTTGCCAACAAGTAGGCGAAAAATGCAAAGGTACGAGCCAGATGAGGACAAATCTCAGACCTAACCGAGACATAACCGGCGTTATCCTCCAGAATATTAATCGCAACCAGGTTTAATTGACTGTTTCGGTGTGGTACCGCATTACAACGTGATCCAAACCAGAAAAAGGCCAGGATCTAGCCATCAAGTATGCGATGGATGCGAAAGTGCGAGCCAGATGAGGGCAAATACCAGAACTAACCCAGACATAACCGGCGGTATCCTCTAAAATATTAATCGGAACCAGGTTTAGTTGAATGTTTCAGTGTGGTACCTAATTACTACGTGGTCCAAGCCTGAAAAAGGCCAGGATCTGGGCAACAAGTAGGCGAAAAATGCGAAGGTACGAGCCAGATGATTGCAAATACCAGAACTAACCCAGCCATAACCAGCGTTGTCCTCTAAGATACTAATCGGAACCAGCTTTTATTAACGGTTTCAGAGTGGTACCACATTGCTACGTGATACAGACCAGAAAAAGGCCAGGATCTGGCCAGCAAGTATGCAAAAAATGCGAAAGTACGAGCCAGATGAGGGCGAATACCAAACCTATCCCAGACATAGCCGGCGTTATCCTCTAAAATATTAGTCGGAACCAGGTTTATTTGACTGTTTCAGTGTGGTATCACATTACTACGTGGTCCAAGCCTGAAAAAGGCCAGGATCTAGCCATCAAGTATGCGATAGATGCGAAAGTGCGAGCCAGATGAGGGCAAATTCCAGACCTAACCGAGACATAACCGGCGCTATCCTCTAAAATATTAATCGCAACCAGGTTTAATTGACTGTTTCGGTGTGGTACCGCATTACTACGTGATCCAATCCAGAAAAAGGCCAGGATCTAGCCATCAAGTATGCGATAGATGCGAAAGTGCGAGCCAGATGAGGGCAAATACCAGAACTAACTCAGACATAACCGGCGTTATCCTCTAAAATATTAATCGGAACCAGGTTTAATTGACAGTTTCGGTGTGGTACCGCATTACTACGAGATTCAAACCAGGAAAAGCCCAGGATATGGCCAACAAGTATGCGAAAAATGCGAAAGTACGAGCCAGATCAGGGCAAATCCCAGACCTAACCGAGACATAACCGGCGTTATCCTCTAAAATATTAATCGCAACCAGGTTTAATTGACTGCTTCGGTGTGGTACCGCATTACTACGTAATCCGAACCAGAAAAAGCCCAGGATCTTGCCAACAAGTAGGCGAAAAATGCAAAGGTACGAGCCAAATGAGGGCAAATCCCAGACCTAACCGAGACATAACCGGCGTTATCCCCCAAAATATTAATCGCAACCAGGTTTAATTGACTGTTTCGGTGTGGTACCGCATTACTACGTGATCTAAACCAGAAAAAGGCCAGGATCTTGACAACAAGTAGGCGAAAAATGCGAAGGTACGAGCCAGATGATTGCAAATACCAGAACTAACCCAGCCATAACCAGCGTTATCCTCTAAGATACTAATCGGAACCAGCTTTTATTGACGGTTTCAGAGTGGTACCACATTGCTACGTGATACAGACCAGAAAAAGGCCAGGATCTGGCCAGCAAGTATGCAAAAAATGCGAAAGTACGAGCCAGATGAGGGCGAATACCAAACCTATCCCAGACATAGCCGGCGTTATCCTCTAAAATATTAGTCGGAACCAGGTTTATTTGACTGTTTCAGTGTGGTACCACATTACTACGTGGTCCAAGCCAGAAAAAGGCCAGGATCTGGCCAACAAGTATGCGAAAAATGCGAAAGTGCGAGCCAGATGAGGGCAAATCCCAGACCTAACCGAGACATAACCGGCGTTATCCTCTAAAATATTAATCGCAACCAGGTTTAATTGTGTGTTTCGGTGTGGTGCCGCATTACCACGTGATCCAAACCAGGAAAAGCCCAGGGTCTAGCCATCAAGTATGCGATAGATGCGAAAGTGCGAGCCAGATGTGGGCAAATACCAGAACTAAGCGAGACATAACCGGCGTTATCCTCTAAAATATTAATCGGAACCAGGTATAGTTGTATGTTTCAGTGTGGTACCTAATTACTACGTGGTCCAAGCCAGAAAAAGGCCAGGATCTGGCTAACAAGTATGCGAAAAATGCGAAAGTACGAGCCAGATGAGGGCAAATCCCAGACCTAACCGAGACATAACCGGCGTTATCCTCTAAAATATTAATCGCAACCAGGTTTATTTGACTGTTTCAGTGTGGTACCACATTACTACGTGGTCCAAGCCAGAAAAAGGCCAGGATCTAGCCATCAAGTATGCGATAGATGCGAAAGTGCGAGCCAGATGAGGCAAATACCAGAACTAACCCAGACATAACCGGCGTTATCCTCTAAAATATTAATCGGAACCAGGTTTAGTTGAACGTTTCAGTGTGGTACCTAATTACTACGTGGTCCAAGCCAGGAAAAGGACAGGATCTGGCCAACAAGTATGCGAAAGATGCGAAAGTACGAGCCAGATGACGTCAAATCCCAGACCTAACCGAGACATAACCGGCGTTATCCTCTAAAATATTAATCGCAACCAGGTTTATTTGACTGTTTCAGTGTGGTACCACATTACTACGTGCTCCGAACCAGAAAAAGCCCAGGATCTTGCCAACAAGTATGCGAAAAATGCGAAAGTACGAGCCACATGAGGGCAAATCCCAGACCTAACCCAGACATAACCGGCGTTATCCTCTAAAATATTAATCGGAACCAGGTTTAGTTGAACGTTTCAGTGTGGTACCTAATTACTACGTGGTCCAAGCCAGAAAAAGGACAGGATCTGGGCAACAAGTATGCGAAAAATGCGAAAGTACGGGCCACATGGGGGCAAATCCCAGACCTAACCGAGACGTGACCGGCGTTATCCTCTAAAATATTAATCGCAACCAGATTTAATTGACTGTTTCGGTGTGGTACCGCATTACTACGTGATCCGAACCAGAAATAGCGCAGGATCTTGACAACAAGTAGGCGAAAAATGCGAAGGTACGAGCCAGATGATTGCAAATACCAGAACTAACCCAGCCATAACCAGCGTTATCCTCTAAGATACTAATCGGAACCAGCTTTTATTGACGGTTTCAGTGTGGTACCACATTACTACGTGGTCCAAGCCAGAAAAAGGCCAGGATCTGGCCAACAAGTATGCGAAAAATGCGAAAGTGCGAGCAAGATGAGGGCAAATCCCAGACCTAACCGAGACATAACCGGCGTTATCCTGTAAAATATTAATCGCAACCAGGTTTGATTGACTGTTTCGGTGTGGTACCGCATTACTACGTGATCCAATCCAGAAAAAGGCCAGGATCTAGCCATCAAGTATGCGATAGATGCGAAAGTGCGAGCCAGATGAGGGCACATCCCAGACCTAACCGAGACATAACCGGCGTTGTCCTCCAGAATATTAATCGCAACCAGGTTTAATTGACTGTTACGGTGTGGTACCGCATTACTACGTTATCCAATCCAGAAAAAGGCCAGGATCTAGCCATCAAGTATGCGATAGATGCGAAAGTGCGAGCCAGATGAGGGCACATCCCAGACCTAACCGAGACGTAACCGGCGCTATCCTCTAAAATATTAATCGCAACCAGGTTTAATTGACTGTTTCGGTGTGGTACCGCATTACTACGTGATCCAATCCAGAAAAAGGCCAGGATCTAGCCATCAAGTATGCGATAGATGCGAAAGTGCGAGCCAGATGAGGGCAAATACCAGAACTAACTCAGACATAACCGGCGCTATCCTCTAAAATATTAATCGGAACCAGGTTTAGTCGAATGTTTCAGTGTGGTACCAAATTACCACGTGGTCCAAGCCAGAAAAAGGCCAGGACCTGGCCAACAAGTATGCGAAAAATGCAAAAGTACGAGCAAGATGAGGGCAAATCCCAGACCTAACCGAGACATAACCGGCGTTATCCTGTAAAATATTAATCGCAACCAGGTTTGATTGACTGTTTCGGTGTGGTACCGCATTACTACGTGATACGAACCAGAGAAGCCCAGGATCTTGCCAACAAGTAGGCGAAAAATGCAAAGGTACGAGCCAGATGAGGGCACATCCCAGACCTAACCGAGACATAACCGGCGTTATCCTCCAGAATATTAATCGCAACCAGGTTTAATTGAATGTTACGGTGTGGTACCGCATTACTACGTTATCCAAACCAGAAAAAGCCCAGGATCTTGACAACAAGTAAGCGAAAAATGCGACGGTACGAGCCAGATGATTGCAAATACCAGAACTAACCCAGCCATAACCAGCGTTATCCTCTAAGATACTAATCGGAACCAGCTTTTATTGACGGTTTCAGTGTGGTACCACATTACTACGTGATACAGACCTGAAAAAGGCCAGGATCTGGCCAGCAAGTATGCGAAAAATGCGAAAGTGCGAGCCAGATGAGGGCAAATCCCAGACCTAACCGAGACATAACCGGCGTTATCCTCTAAAATATTAATCGCAACCAGGTTTAATTGACTGTTTCGGTGTGGTGCCGCATTACTACGTGATCCAAACCAGGAAAAGCCCAGGATCTGGCCAACAAGTATGCGAAAAATGCGAAAGTAGGAGCCAGATCAGGGCAAATCCCAGACCTAACCGAGACATAACCGGCGTTATCCTCTAAAATATTAATCGCAACCAGGTTTAATTGACTGTTTCGGTGTGGTACCGCATTACTACGTCATCCAAACCAGAAAAAGGCCAGGAACTAGCCATCAAGTATGCGATAGATGCGAAAGTGCGAGCCAGATGAGGGCAAATCCCAGACCTAACCGAGACATAACCGGCGTTATCCTCTAAAATATTAATCGCAACCAGGTTTAATTGACTGTTTCGGTGTGGTACCGCATTACTACGTGATCCGAACCAGAAAAAGCCCAGGATCTTGCCAACAAGTAGGCGAAAAATGCAAAGGTACGAGCCAGATGAGGGCAAATCCCAGACCTAACTGAGACATAACCGGCGTTATCCTCTAAAATATTAATCGCAACCAGGTTTATTTGACTGTTTCAGTGTGGTACCACATTACTACGTGGTCCAAGCCAGAAAAAGGCCAGGATCTAGCCATCAAGTATGCGATAGATGCGAAAGTGCGAGCCAGATGAGGGCAAATACCAGAACTAACCCAGACATAACCGGCATTATCCTCTAAAATATTAATCGGAACCAGGTTTAGTTGAACGTTTCAGTGTGGTACCTAATTACTACGTGGTCCAAGCCAGGAAAAGGACAGGATCTGGCCAACAAGTATGCGAAAGATGCGAAAGTACGAGCCAGATGAGGGCAAATCCCAGACCTAACCGAGACATAACCGGCGTTATCCTCTAAAATATTAATCGCAACCAGGTTTATTTGACTGTTTCAGTGTGGTACCACATTACTACGTGCTCCGAACCAGAAAAAGCCCAGGATCTTGCCAACAAGTAGGCGAAAAATGCAAAGGCACGAGCCAGCTGCGGGCAAATCCCAGACCTAACCGAGACATAACCGGCGTTATCCTCCAAAATATTAATCGCAACCAGGTTTAATTGACTGTTACGGTGTGGTACCGCATTACTACGTGATCCAGACCAGAAAAAGCCCAGGATCTTGACAACAAGTAGGCGAAAAATGCGAAGGTACGAGCCAGATGATTGCAAATACCAGAACTAACCCAGCCATAACCAGCGTTATTCTCTAAGATACTAATCGGAACCAGCTTTTATTGACGGTTTCAGAGTGGTACCACATTGCCACGTGATACAGACCAGAAAAAGGCCAGGATCTGGCCAGCAAGTATGCGAAAAATGCGAAAGTACGAGCCAGATGAGGGCGAATACCAAACCTATCCCAGACATAGCCGGCGTTATCCTCTAAAATATTAATCGGAACCAGGTTTATTTGACTGTTTCAGTGTGGTACCACATTACTACGTGGTCCAAGCCAGAAAAAGGCCAGGATCTGGCCAACAAGTATGCGAAAAATGCGAAAGTGCGAGCCAGATGAGGGCAAATCCCAGACCTAACCGAGACATAACCGGCGTTATCCTCTAAAATATTAATCGCAACCAGGTTTAATTGACTGTTTCGGTGTGGTACCGTATTACTACCTGATCCAAACCAGAAAAAGGCCAGGATCTAGCCATCAAGTATGCGACAGATGCGAAAGTGCGTGCCAGATGAGGGCAAATACCAGAACTAACCCAGACATAACCGGCGTTATCCTCTAAAATATTAATCGGTACCAGGTTTAGTTGAATGTTTCAGTGTGGTACCTAATTACTACGTGGTCCAAGCATGAAAAAGGCCAGGATCTGGCCAACAAGTATGCGAAAAATGCGAAAGTACGAGCCAGATGAGGGCAAATCCCAGACCTAAACGAGACATAACCGGCGTTATCCTCTAAAATATTAATCGCAACCAGGTTTAATGGACTGTTTCGGTGTGGTACCGCATTACTACGTGATCCGAACCAGAGAAGCCCAGGATCTTGCCAACAAGTAGGCGAAAAATGCAAAGGTACGAGCCAGATGAGGGCACATCCCAGACCTAACCGAGACATAACCGGCGTTATCCTCCAGAATATTAATCGCAACCAGGTTTAATTGACTGTTACGGTGTGGTACCGCATTACTACGTTATCCAAACCAGAAAAAGCCCAGGATCTTGACAACAAGTAGGCGAAAAATGCGAAGGTACGAGCCAGATGATTGCAAATACCAGAACTAACCCAGCCATAACCAGCGTTATCCTCTAAGATACTAATCGGAACCAGCTTTGATTGACGGTTTCAGTGTGGTACCACATTACTACGTGATACAGACCTGAAAAAGGCCAGGATCTGGCCAGCAAGTATGCGAAAAATGAGAAAGTACGAGACAGATGAGGGCAAATACCAGACCTATCCGAGACATAGCCGGCGTTATCCTCCAGAATATTAATCGCAACCAGGTTTAATTGACTGTTACGGTGTGGTACCGCATTGCTACGTTATCCAAACCTGAAAAAGCCCAGGATCTTGACAACAAGTAGGCGAAAATAGCGAAGGTACGAGCCGGATGATTGCAAATACCAGAACTAACCCAGCCATAACCAGCGTTATCCTCTAAGATACTAATCGGAACCAGCTTTTATTAACGGTTTCCGTGTGGTGCCACATTACTACGTGATACAGACCAGAAAAAGGCCAGGATCTGGCCAGCAAGTATGCGAAAAATGCGAAAGTGCGAGCCAGATGAGGGCAAATCCCAGACCTAACCGAGACATAACCGGCGTTATCCTCTAAAATATTAATCGCAACCAGGTTTAATTGACTGTTTCGGTGTGGTACCGCATTACTACGTGATCCGAACCAGAAAAATCCCAGGATCTTGCCAACAAGTAGGCGAAAAATGCAAAGGTACGACCCAGATGAGGGCAAATCCCAGACCTAACCGAGACATAACCGGCGTTATCCTGTAAAATATTAATCGCAACCAGGTTTAATTGACTGTTTCGGTGTGGTACCGCATTACTACGACATCCAACCTAGAAAAAGGCCAGGATCTAGCCATCAAGTATGCGAAAAATGCGAAAGTGCGAGCCAGATGAGGGCAAATCCCAGACCTAACCGAGACATGACCGGCGGTATCCTCTAAGATACTAATCGGAACCAGCTTTTATTGACGGTGTCAGTGTGGTACCTAATTACTACGTGGTCCAAGCCAGGAAATGGACAGGATCTGGCCAACAAGTATGCGAAAGATGCGAAAGTAGGAGCCAGATCAGGGCAAATACCAAACCTATCCCAGACATAGCCGGCGTTATCCTCTAAAATATTAATCGGAACCAGGTTTATTTGACTGTTTCAGTGTGGTACCACATTACTACGTGGTCCAAGCCAGAAAAAGGCCAGGATCTGGCCAACAAGTATGCGAAAAATGCGAAAGTGCGAGCCAGATGAGGGCAAATCCCAGACCTATCCGAGACATAGCCGGCGTTATCCTCTAAAATATTAATCGCAACCAGGTTTAATTGACTGTTTCGGTGTGGTACCGCATTACTACGTGATCCAAGCCAGAAAAAGGCCAGGATCTGGCCAACAAGTATGCGAAAAATGCGAAAGTAGGAGCCAGATCAGGGCAAATCCCAGACCTAACCGAGACATAACCGGCGTTATCCTCTAAAATATTAATCGCAACCAGGTTTAATTGACAGTTTCGGTGTGGTACCGCATTACTACGTGATCCAACCCAGAAAAAGCCCAGGATCTTGACAACAAGTAGGCGAAAAATGCGAAGGTACGAGCCAGATGATTGCAAATACCAGAACTAACCCAGCCATAACCAGCGTTATCCTCTAAGATACTAATCGGAACCAGCTTTTATTGACGGTTTCAGAGTGGTACCACATTGCCACGTGATACAGACCAGAAAAAGGCCAGGATCTGGCCAGCAAGTATGCGAAAAATGCGAAAGTACGAGCCAGATGAGGGCGAATACCAAACCTATCCCAGACATAGCCGGCGTTATCCTCCAAAATATTAATCGGAACCAGGTTTATTTGACTGTTTCAGTGTGGTACCACATTACTACGTGGTCCAAGCCAGAAAAAGGCCAGGATCTGGCCAACAAGTATTCGAAAAATGCGAAAGTGCGAGCCAGATGAGGGCAAATCCCAGACCTAACCGAGACATAACCGGCGTTATCCTCTAAAATATTAATCGCAACCAGGTTTAATTGACTGTTTCGGTGTGGTGCCGCATTACTACGTGATCCAAACCAGGAAAAGCCCAGGATCTGGCCAACAAGTATGCGAAAAAAGCGAAAGTAGGAGCCAGATCAGGGCAAATCCCAGACATAACCGAGACATAACCGGCGTTATCCTCTAAAATATTAATCGCAACCAGGTTTAATTGACTGTTTCGGTGTGGTACCGCATTACTACGTCATCCAAGCCAGAAAAAGGCCAGGATCTGGCCAACAAGTATGCGAAAAATGCGAAAGTAGGAGCCAGATCAGGGCAAATCCCAGACCTAACCGAGACATAACCGGTGTTATCCTCTAAAATATTAATCGCAACCAGGTTTAATTGACTGTTTTGGTGTGGTACCGCATTACTACGTGATCTAAACCAGAAAAAGGCCAGGATCTAGCCATCAAGTATGCGATAGATGCGAAAGTGCGAGCCAGATGAGGGCAAATACCAGAACTAACCCAGACATAACCGGCGGTATCCTCTAAAATATTAATCGGAACCAGGTTTAGTTGAATGTTTCAGTGTGGTACCTAATTACTACCTGGTCCATGCCTGAAAAAGACCAGGATCTGGGCAACAAGTATGCGAAAAATGCGAAAGTACGAGCCAGATGAGGGCAAATCCCAGACCTAACCGAGACATAACCGGCGTTATCCTCTAAAATATTAATCGCAACCAGGTTTAATTGACTGTTTCGGTGTGGTTCCGCATTACTACGTGATCCGAACCAGAAAAAGCCCAGGATCTTGACAACAAGTAGGCGAAAAATGCGAAGGTACGAGCCAGATGATTGCAAATATCAGAACTAACCCAGCCATAACCAGCGTTATCGTCTAAGATACTAATCGGAACCAGCTTTTATTGACGGTTTCAGTGTGGTACCACATTACTACGTGATCCAAACCAGAAAAAGGCCAGGATCTAGCCATCAAGTATGCGATAGATGCGAAAGTGCGTGCCAGATGAGGGCAAATACCAGAACTAACCCAGACATAACCGGCGTTATCCTCTAAAATATTAATCGGTACCAGGTTTAGTTGAATGTTTCAGTGTGGTACCTAATTACTACGTGGTCCAAGCATGAAAAAGGCCAGGATCTGGCCAACAAGTATGCGAAAAATGCGAAAGTACGAGCCAGATGAGGGCAAATCCCAGACCTAAACGAGACATAACCGGCGTTATCCTCTAAAATATTAATCGCAACCAGGTTTAATTGACAGTTTCGGTGTGGTACCGCATTACTACGTGATCCAAACCAGAAAAAGGCCAGGATCTAGCCATCAAGTATGCGATAGATGCGAAAGTAGGAGCCAGATCAGGGCAAATCCCAGACCTAACCGAGACATAACCGGTGTTATCCTCTAAAATATTAATCGCAACCAGGTTTAATTGACTGTTTCGGTGTGGTACCGCATTACTACGTGATCTAAACCAGAAAAAGGCCAGGATCTAGCCATCAAGTATGCGATAGATGCGAAAGTGCGAGCCAGATGAGGGCAAATACCAGAACTAACCGAGACATAACCGGCGTTATCCTCCAAAATATTAATCGCAACCAGGTTTAATTGACTGTTACGGTGTGGTACCGCATTACTACGTGATCTAAACCAGAAAAAGGCCAGGATCTAGCCATCAAGTATGCGATAGATGCGAAAGTGCGAGCCAGATGAGGGCAAATACCAGAACTAACCCAGACATAACCGGCGGTATCCTCTAAAATATTAATCGGAACCAGGTTTAGATGAAGGTTTCAGTGTGGTACCTAATTACTACGTGGTCCAAACCAGGAAAAGGACAGGATCTGGCCAACAAGTATGCGAAAGATGCGAAAGTACGAGCCAGATGAGGGCAAATCCCTGACCTAACCGAGACATAACCGGTGTTATCCTCTAAAATATTAATCGCAACCAGGTTTATTTGACTGTTTCAGTGTGGTACCACATTACTACGTGCTCCGAACCAGAAAAAGCCCAGGATCTTGCCAACAAGTAGGCGAAAAATGCAAAGGCACGAGCCAGATGCGGGCAAATCCCAGACCTAACCGAGACATAACCGGCGTTATCCTCCAAAATATTAATCGCAACCAGGTTTAATTGACTGTTACGGTGTGGTACCGCATTACTACGTGATCCAGACCAGAAAAAGCCCAGGATCTTGACAACAAGTAGGCGAAAAATGCGAAGGTACGAGCCAGATGATTGCAAATACCAGAACTAACCCAGCCATAATCAGCGTTATCCTCTAAGATACTAATCGGAACCAGCTTTTATTGACGGTTTCAGAGTGGTACCACATTGCCACGTGATACAGACCAGAAAAAGGCCAGGATCTGGCCAGCAAGTATGCGAAAAATGCGAAAGTACGAGCCAGATGAGGGCGAATACCAAACCTATCCCAGACATAGCCGGCGTTATCCTCTAAAATATTAATCGGAACCAGGTTTATTTGACTGTTTCAGTGTGGTACCACATTACTACGTGGTCCAAGCCAGAAAAAGGCCAGGATCTGGCCAACAAGTATGCGAAAAATGCGAAAGTGCGAGCCAGATGAGGGCAAATCCCAGACCTAACCGAGACATAACCGGCGTTATCCTCTAAAATATTAATCGCAACCAGGTTTAATTGACTGTTTCGGTGTGGTACCGTATTACTACGTGATCCAAACCAGAAAAAGGCCAGGATCTAGCCATCAAGTATGCGATAGATGCGAAAGTGCGTGCCAGATGAGGGCAAATACCAGAACTAACACAGACATAACCGGCGTTATCCTCTAAAATATTAATCGGTACCAGGTTTAGTTGAATGTTTCAGTGTGGTACCTAATTACTACGTGGTCCAAGCATGAAAAAGGCCAGGATCTGGCCAACAAGTATGCGAAAAATGCGAAAGTACGAGCCAGATGAGGGCAAATCCCAGACCTAAACGAGACATAACCGGCGTTATCCTCTAAAATATTAATCGCAACCAGGTTTAATTGACAGTTTCGGTGTGGTACCGCATTACTACGTGATCCAACCCAGAAAAAGGCCAGGATCTAGCCATCAAGTATGCGATAGATGCGAAAGTGCGAGCCAGATGAGGGCAAATACCAGAACTAACCCAGACATAACCGGCGTTATCCTCTAAAATATTAATCGGAACCAGGTTTAGTTGAACGTTTCAGTGTGGTACCTAATTACTACGTGGTCCAAGCCAGAAAAAGGACAGGATCTGGCCAACAAGTATGCGAAAAATGCGAAAGAACGAGCCACATGAGGGCAAATCCCAGACCTAACCGAGACGTAACCGGCGTTATCCTCTAAAATATTAATCGCAACCAGGTTTATTTGGCTGTTTCAGTGTGGTACCACATTACTACGTGGTCCATGCCAGAAAAAGGCCAGGATCTGGCCAACAAGTATGCGAAAAATGCGAAAGTACGAGCAAGATGAGGGCAAATCCCAGACCTAACCGAGTCATAACCGGCGTTATCCTCTAAAATATTAATCGCAACCAGGTTTAATTGACTGTTTCGGTGTGGTACCGCATTACTACGTGATCCGAACCAGAGAAGCCCAGGATCTTCCCAACAAGTAGGCGAAAAATGCAAAGGTACGAGCCAGATGAGGGCACATCCCAGACCTAACCGAGACATAACCGGCGTTATCCTCCAGAATATTAATCGCAACCAGGTTTAATTGACTGATACGGTGTGGTACCGCATTACTACGTTATCCAAACCAGAAAAAGCCCAGGATCTTGACAACAAGTAGGCGAAAAATGCGAAGGTACGAGCCAGATGATTGCAAATACCAGAACTAACCCAGCCATTACCAGCGTTATCCTCTAAGATACTAATCGGAACCAGCTTTTATTGACGGTTTCAGTGTGGTACCACATTACTACGTGATACGGACCTGAAAAAGGCCAGGATCTGGCCAGCAAGTATGCGAAAAATGCGAAAGTACGAGACAGATGAGGGCAAATACCAGACCTATCCGAGACATAGCCGGCGTTATCCTCTAAAATATTAATCGCAACCAGGTTTAATTGACTGTTTCGGTGTTGTACCGCATTACTACGTGATCCAAGCCAGAAAAAGGCCAGGATCTGGCCAACAAGTATGCGAAAAATGCGAAAGTAGGAGCCAGATCAGGGCAAATCCCAGACCTAACCGAGACATAACCGGTGTTATCCTCTAAAATATTAATCGCAACCAGGTTTAATTGACTGTTTCGGTGTGGTACCGCATTACTACGTGATCTAAACCAGAAAAAGGCCAGGATCTAGCCATCAAGTATGCGATAGATGCGAAAGTGCGAGCCAGATGAGGGCAAATACCAGAACTAACCCAGACATAACCGGCGGTATCCTCTAAAATATTAATCGGAACCAGGTTTAGTTGAATGTTTCAGTGTGGTACCTAATTACTACCTGGTCCATGCCTGAAAAAGACCAGGATCTGGGCAACAAGTATGCGAAAAATGCGAAAGTACGAGCC
Source organism: Colletes latitarsis (assembly GCF_051014445.1). NCBI lineage: Eukaryota > Metazoa > Arthropoda > Insecta > Hymenoptera > Colletidae > Colletes > Colletes latitarsis. Next base: position 2,014,473 of record NC_135134.1, on the reverse strand, counting down.
AGATGAGGGCAAATCCCAGACCTAACCGAGACATAACCGGCGTTATCCTCTAAAATATTAATCGCAACCAGGTTTAATTGACTGTTTCGGTGTGGTTCCGCATTACTACGTGATCCGAACGAGAAAAAGCCCAGGATCTTGACAACAAGTAGGCGAAAAATGCGAAGGTACGAGCCAGATGATTGCAAATATCAGAACTAACCCAGCCATAACCAGCGTTATCCTCTAAGATACTAATCGGAACCAGCTTTTATTGACGGTTTCAGTGTGGTACCACATTACCACGTGGTCCAAGCCAGAAAAAGGCCAGGATCTGGCCAACAAGTATGCGAAAAATGCGAAAGTGCGAGCCAGATGAGGGCAAATCCCAGACCTAACCGAGACATAACCGGCGCTATCCTCTAGAATATTGATCGCAACCAGGTTTAATTGACTGTTTCGGTGTGGTACCGCATTACTACGTGATCCAATCCAGATAAAGGCCAGGATCTAGCCATCAAGTATGCGATAGATGCGAAAGTGCGAGCCAGATGAGGGCAAATACCAGAACTAACTCAGACATAACCGGCGTTATCCTCTAAAATATTAATCGGAACCAGGTTTAATTGACAGTTTCGGTGTGGTACCGCATTACTACGTGATCCAAACCAGGAAAAGCACAGGATCTGGCCAACAAGTATGCGAAAAATGCGAAAGTAGGAGCCAGATCAGGGCAAATCCCAGACCTAACCGAGACATAACCGGCGTTATCCTCCAAAATATTAATCGCAACCATGTTTAATTGACTGCTTCGGTGTGGTACCGCATTACTACGACATCCAACCTAGAAAAAGGCCAGGATCTAGCCATCAAGTATGCGATAGATGCGAAAGTGCGTGCCAGATGAGGGCAAATCCCAGACCTAAGTGAGACATAACCGGCGTTATCCTCTAAAATATTAATCGCAACCAGGTTTAATTCACTGTTTCGGTGTGGTACCGCATTACTACGTGATCCGAACCAGAAAAAGCCCAGGATCTTGCCAACAAGTAGGCGAAAAATGCAAAGGTACGACCCAGATGAGGGCAAATCCCAGACCTAACCGAGACATAACCGGCGTTAGCCCCCAAAATATTAATCGCAACCAGCTTTAATTGACTGTTTCAGTGTGGTACCTAATTACTACGTGGTCCAAGCCAGAAAAAGGCCAGGATCTTGCCAACAAGTAGGCGAAAAATGCAAAGGTACGAGCCAGATGAGTGCAAATCCCAGACCTAACCGAGACATAACCGGCGTTATCCTCCAGGATATTAATCGCAACCAGGTTTAATTGACTGTTACGGTGTGGTACCGCATTACTACGTGATCCAAACCAGAAAAAGGCCAGGATCTAGCCATCAAGTATGCGATAGATTCGAAAGTGCGAGCCAGATGAGGGCAAATACCAGAACTAACCGAGACATAACCGGCGTTATCCTCTAAAATATTAATCGGAACCAGGTTTAGTTGAATGTTTCAGTGTGGTACCTAATTACTACGTGGTCCAAGCCAGAAAAAGGCCAGGATCTGGCTAACAAGTATGCGAAAAATGCGAAAGTACGAGCCAGATGAGGGCAAATCCCAGACCTAACCGAGACATAACCGGCGTTATCCTCTAAAATATTAATCGCAACCAGGTTTAATTGACTGTTTCGGTGTGGTACCGCATTACTACGTGATCCGAACCAGAAAAAGCCCAGGATCTTGCCACCAAGTAGGCGAAAAATGCAAAGCTACGAGCCAGATGAGGACAAATCCCAGACCTAACCGAGACATAACCGGCGTTATCCTCCAGAATATTAATCGCAACCAGGTTTAATTGACTGTTACGGTGTGGTACCGCATTGCTACGTTATCCAAACCTGAAAAAGCCCAGGATCTTGACAACAAGTAGGCGAAAATAGCGAAGGTACGAGCCGGATGATTGCAAATACCAGAACTAACCCAGCCATAACCAGCGTTATCCTCTAAGATACTAATCGGAACCAGCTTTTATTAACGGTTTCCGTGTGGTACCACATTACTACGTGATACAGACCAGAAAAAGGCCAGGATCTGGCCAGCAAGTATGCGAAAAATGCGAAAGTGCGAGCCAGATGAGGGCAAATCCCAGACCTAACCGAGACATAACCGGCGTTATCCTCTAAAATATTAATCGCAACCAGGTTTAATTGACTGTTTCGGTGTGGTACCGCATTACTACGTGATCCGAACCAGAAAAAGCCCAGGATCTTGCCAACAAGTAGGCGAAAAATGCAAAGGTACGACCCAGATGAGGGCAAATCCCAGACCTAACCGAGACATAACCGGCGTTATCCTCTAAAATATTAATCGCAACCAGGTTTAATTGACTGTTTCGGTGTGGTACCGCATTACTACGACATCCAACCTAGAAAAAGGCCAGGATCTAGCCATCAAGTATGCGATAGATGCGAATGTGCGAGCCAGATGAGGGCAAATCCCAGACCTAACCGAGACATAACCGGCGTTATCCTCTAAAATATTAATCGCAACCAGGTTTAATTGACTGTTTCGGTGTGGTACCGCATTACTACGTGATCCGAACCAGAAAAAGCCCAGGATCTTGACAACAAGTAGGCGAAAAATGCGAAAGTACGAGCCACATGAGGGCAAATCCCAGACCTAACCGAGACATAACCGGCGTTATCCTCTAAAATAAAAATCGCAACCAGGTTTAATTGACTGTTTCGGTGTGGTACCGCATTACTACGACATCCAACCTCGAAAAAGGCCAGGATCTAGCCATCAAGTATGCGATAGATGCGAAAGTGCGAGCCAGATGAGGGCAAATCCCAGACCTAACCGAGACATAACCGGCGTTATCCTCTAAAATATTAATCGCAACCAGGTTTAATTGACTGTTTCGGTGTGGTACCGCATTACTACGTGATCCGAACCAGAAAAAGCCCAGGATCTTGCCAACAAGTAGGCGAAAAATGCAAAGGTACGACCCAGATGAGGGCAAATCCCAGACCTAACCGAGACATAACCGGCGTTATCCCCCAAAATATTAATCGCAAACAGGTTTAATTGACTGTTTCGGTGTGGTACAGCATTACTACGTGATCTAAACCAGAAAAAGGCCAGGATCTTGACAACAAGTTGGCGAAACATGCGAAGGTACGAGCCAGATGATTGCAAATACCAGAACTAACCCAGTCATAACCAGCGTTATCCTCTAAAATATTAATCGGAACCAGGTTTAGTTGAATGTTTCAGTGTGGTACCTAATTACTACGTGGTCCAAGCCAGAAAAAGGCCAGGATCTGGCTAACAAGTATGCGAAAAATGCGAACGTACGAGCCAGATGTGGGCAAATCCCAGACCTAACCGAGACATAACCGGCGTTATCCTCTAAAATATTAATCGCAACCAGGTTTAATTGACTGTTTCGGTGTGGTACCGCATTACTACGTGATCCGAACCAGAAAAAGCCCAGGATCTTGCCAACAAGTAGGCGAAAAATGCAAAGGTACGAGCCAGATGAGGACAAATCCCAGACCTAACCGAGACATAACCGGCGTTATCCTCCAGAATATTAATCGCAACCAGGTTTAATTGACTGTTACGGTGTGGTAACGCATTGCTACGTAATCCAAACCAGAAAAAGCCCAGGATCTTTACAACAAGTAGGCGAAAAATGCGAAGGTACGAGCCAGATGATTGCAAATACCAGAACTAACCCAGCCATAACCAGCGTTATCCTCTAAGATACTAATCGGAACCAGCTTTTATTGACCGTTTCAGTGTGGTACCACATTACTACGTGATACAGACCAGAAAAAGGCCAGGATCTGGCCAGCAAGTATGCGAAAAATGCGAAAGTACGAGCCAGATGGGGGCAAATACCAGACCTATCCCAGACATAGCCGGCGTTATCCCCTAAAATAATAATCGGAACCATGTTTATTTGACTGTTTCAGTGTGGTACCACATTACTACGTGGTCCAAGCCAGAAAAAGGCCAGGATCTGGCCAACAAGTATGCGAAAAATGCGAAAGTGCGAGCCAGATGAGGGCAAATCCCAGACCTAACCGAGACATAACCGGCGCTATCCTCTAAGATACTAATCGGAACCAGCTTTTATTGACGGTGTCAGTGTGGTACCACATTACTACGTGATACAGACCAGAAAAAGGCCAGAATCTGGCCAGCAAGCATGCGAAAAATGCGAAAGTACGATCCAGATGAGGGCAAATACCAGACCTATCCCAGACATAGCCGGCGTTATCCTCTAAAATATTAATCGGAACCATGTTTATTTGACTGTTTCAGTGTGGTACCACATTACTACGTGGTCCAAGCCAGAAAAAGGCCAGGATCTGGCCAACAAGTATGCGAAAAATGCGAAAGTGCGAGCCAGATGAGGGCAAATCCCAGACCTAGCCGAGACATAACCGGCGCTATCCTCTAAAATATTATTCGCAACCAGGTTTAATTGACTGTTACGGTGTGGTAACGCATTGCTACGTTATCGAAACCAGAAAAAGCCCAGGATCTTGCCAACAAGTAGGCGAAAAATGCAAAGGTACGAGCCAGATGAGGGCAAATCCCAGACCTAACCGAGACATAACCGGCGTTATCCCCCAAAATATTAATCGCAACCAGGTTTGATTGACTGTTACGGTGTGGTACCGCATTACTACGTGATCCAAACCAGAAAAAGCCGAGGATCTTGACAACAAGTAGGCGAAAAATGCAAAGGTACGAGCCAGATGAGGACAAATCCCAGACCTAACCGAGACATAACCGGCGTTATCCTCCAAAATATTAATCGCAACCAGGTTTAATTGACTTTTTCGGTGTGGTACCGCATTACTACGTGATGCAAGCCAGAAAAAGGCCAGGATCTGGCCAACAAGTATGCGAAAAATGCGAAGGTACGAGCCAGATGATTGCAAATACCAGAACTAACCCAGCCATAACCAGCGTTATCCTCTAAGATACTAATCGGAACGAGCTTTTATTGACGGTTTCAGTGTGGTACCACATTACTACGTGATACAGGCCAGAAAAAGGCCAGGATCTGGCCAGCAAGTATGCGAAAAATGCGAAAGACCGAGCCAGATGAGGGCAAATCCCAGACCTAACCGAGACATAACCGGCGTTATCCTCTAAGATATTAATCGCAACCAGGTTTAATTGACAGTTTCGGTGTGGTACCGCATTACTACGTGATCCAAACCAAAAAAAGGCCAGGATCTAGCCATCAAGTATGCGATAGATGCGAAAGTGCGAGCCAGATGAGGGCAAATACCAGAACTAACCGAGACATAACCGGCGTTATCCTCTAAAATATTAATCGCAACCAGGTTTAATTGACTTTTTCGGTGTGGTACCGCATTACTACGTGATCCAAGCCAGAAAAAGGCCAGGATCTGGCCAACAAGTATGCGAAAAATGCGAAAGTAGGAGCCAGATCAGGGCAAATCCCAGACCTAACCGAGACATAACCGGCGTTATCCTCTAAAATATTAATTGCAACCAGGTTTAATTGACTGCTTCGGTGTGGTACCGCATTACTACGTGATCCATACCAGGAAAAGCCCAGGATCTGGCCAACAAGTATGCGAAAAATGCGAAAGTAGGAGTCAGATCAGGGCAAATCCCAGACCTAACCGAGACATAACCGGCGTTATCCTCTAAAATATTAATCGCAACCAGGTTTAATTGACTGTTTCGGTGTGGTACCGCATTACTACGACATCCAACCTAGAAAAAGGCCCGGATCTAGCCATCAAGTATGCGATAGATGCGAAAGTGCGAGCCAGATGAGGGCAAATCCCAGACCCAACCGAGACATAACCGGCGTTATCCCCCAAAATATTAATCGCAACCATTTTTAATTGGCTGTGACGGTGTGGTACCGCATTACTACGTGATCCAAACCAGAAAAAGCCCAGGATCTTGACAACAAGTAGGCGAACAATGCGAAGGTACGAGCCAGATGATTGCAAATACCAGAACTAACCCAGCCATAACCAGCGTTATCCTCTAAGATACTTATCGGAACCAGCTTTTATTGACGGTTTCAGTGTGGTACCACATTACTACGTGATACAGACCAGAAAAAGGCCAGGATATGGCCAGCAAGTATGCGAAAAATGCGAAAGTAGGAGCCAGATGGGGGCGAATACCAGACCTATCCCAGATATAGCCGGCGTTATCCTCTAAAATATTAATCGGAACCAGGTTTAGTTGAATGTTTCAGTGTGGTACCTAATTACTACGTGGTCCAAGCCTGAAAAAGGCCAGGATCTGGCCAACAAGTATGCGAAAAATGCGAAAGTACGAGCCAGATGAGGGCAAATCCCTGACCTAACCGAGACATAACCGGCGTTATCCTCTAAAATATTAATCGCAACCAGGTTTAATTGACTGTTTCGGTGTGGTGCCGCATTACTACGTGATCCAAACCAGGAAAAGCCCAGGATCTGGCCAACAAGTATGCGAAAAATGCGAAAGTATTAGCCAGAGGAGGGCAAATCCCAGACCTAACCGAGACATAAGCGGCGTTATCCTCTAAAATATTAATCGCAACCAGGTTTAATTGACTGTTCCGGTGTGGTACCGCATTACTACGTGATCCGAACCAGAAAAAGCCCAGGATCTTGCCATCAAGTAGGCGAAAAATGCGAAGGTACGAGCCAGATGAGGGCAAATCTCTGACCTAACCGAGACATAACCGGCGTTATCCTCTAAAATATTAATCGGAACCAGGTTTAATTGACTGTTTCAGTGTGGTACCATATTACTACGTGATCCAAACCAGGAAAAGCCCAGGATCTGGCCAACAAGTATGCGAAAAATGCAAAAGTAGGAGCCAGATCAGGGCAAATCCCAGACCTAACCGGGACATAACCAGCGTTATCCTCTAAAATATTAATCGCAACCAGGTTTAATTGACTTTTTCGGTGTGGTACCGCATTACTACGTCATCCAAACCAGAAAAAGTCCAGGAACTAGCCATCAAGTATGCGAAAAATGCGAAAGTAGGTGCCAGATCAGGGCAAATCCCAGACCTAACCGAGACATAACCGGCGTTATCCTCTAAAATATTAATCGCAACCAGGTTTAATTGACTGTTTCGGTGTGGTACCGCATTACTACGTGATCCGAACCAGAAAAAGCCCAGGATCTTGCCAACAAGTAGGCGAAAAATGCAAAGGTACGAGCCAGATGAGGGCAAATCCCAGACCTAACCGAGACATAACCGGCGTTATCCTCTAAAATATTAATCGCAACCAGGTTTATTTGACTGTTTCAGTGTGGTACCACATTACTACGTGGTCCAAGCCAGAAAAAGGCCAGGATCTAGCCATCAAGTATGCGATAGATGCGAAAGTGCGAGCCAGATGAGGGCAAATACCAGAACTAACCCAGACATAACCGGCGTTATCCTCTAAAATATTAACCGGAACCAGGTTTAGTTGAACGTTTCAGTGTGGTACCTAATTACTACGTGGTCCAAGCCAGGAAAAGGACAGGATCTGGCCAACAAGTATGCGAAAGATGCGAAAGTACGAGCCAAATGAGGGCAAATCCCAGACCTAACCGAGACATAACCGGCGTTATCCTCTAAAATATTAATCGCAACCAGGTTTATTTGACTGTTTCAGTGTGGTACCACATTACTACGTGCTCCGAACCAGAAAAAGCCCAGGATCTTGCCAACAAGTAGGCGAAAAATGCAAAGGCACGAGCCAGATGCGGGCAAATCCCAGACCTAACCGAGACATAACCGGCGTTATCCTCCAAAATATTAATCGCAACCAGGTTTAATTGACTGTTACGGTGTGGTACCGCATTACTACGTGATCCAGACCAGAAAAAGCCCAGGATCTTGACAACAAGTAGGCGAAAAATGCGAAGGTACGAGCCAGATGATTGCAAATACCAGAACTAACCCAGCCATAACCAGCGTTATCCTCTAAGATACTAATCGGAACCAGCTTTTATAGACGGTTTCAGAGTGGTACCACATTGCCTCTAAAATATTAATCGCAACCAGGTTTAATTGACTGTTTCGGTGTGGTACCGGATTACTACGTGATCCAAACCAGAAAACGGCCAGGATCTAGCCATCAAGTATGCGATAGATGCGAAAGTGCGAGCCAGATGAGGGCAAATACCAGAACTAACCCAGACATAACCGGCGTTATCCTCAAAAATATTAATCGGAACCAGGTTTAGTTGAATGTTTCAGTGTGGTACCTAATTACTACTTGGTCCAAGCCTGAAAAAGGCCAGGATCTGGCCAACAAGTAGGCGAAAAATGCGAATGTACTAGCCAGATGAGGGCAAATACCAGAACTAACCCAGCCATAACCGGCGTTATCCTCCAAAATATTAATCGGAACCAGGTTTATTTGACTGTTTTAGTGTGGTACCACATTACTACGTTGTCCAAGCCTGAAAAAGGCCAGGATCTGGCCAGCAAGTATGCGAAAAATGCGAAAGTGCGAGCCAGATGAGGGCAAATCCCAGACCTAACCGAGACATAACCGGCGTTATCCTCCAAAATATTCATCGCAACCAGGTTTCATTGACTGCTTCGGTGCGGTACCACATTACGACGGGATACAAACCCGAAAAAGCCCTGGATCTGGCCAACAAGTATACGAGCAATGCGAAAGTACCAGCGAGATGAGGGCAAATCCCAGACCTAAGCCCGACATAACCGGCGTTATCCTCTAAAATATTAATCGCAACCAGGTTTAATTGACAGTTTCGGTGTGGTACCGCATAACTACGTGATCCAAACCAGAAAAAGGCCAGGATCTGGCCAGCAAGTATGCGAAAAATGCGAAAGTGCGAGCCAGATGAGGGCAAATACCAGAACTAACCCAGACATAACCGGCGTTATCCTCTAAAATATTAATCGGAACCAGGTTTAGTTGAATGTTTCAGTGTGGTACCAAATTACTACGTGGTCCAAGCCAGAAAAAGGCCAGGATCTGGCCAACAAGTAGGCGAAAAATGCAAAGGTGCGAGCCAGATGAGGACAAATCCCAGACCTAACCGAGACATAACCGGCGTTATCCTCCAGAATATTAATCGCAACCAGGTTTAATTGACTGTTACGGTGTGGTACCGCATTGCTACGTTATCCAAACCAGGAAAAGCCCAGGATCTGGCCAACAAGTATGCGAAAAATGCGAAAGTAGGAGCCAGATCAGGGCAAATCCCAGACCTAACCCAGACATAACCGGCGTTATCCTCTAAAATATTAATCGGAACCAGGTTTAGTTGAATGTTTCAGTGTGGTACCTAATTACTACGTGGTCCAAGCCTGAAATGGCCAGGATCTGGCCAACAAGTATGCGAAAAATGCGAAAGTACGAGCCAGATGAGGGCAAATCCCAGACCTAAACGAGACATAACCGGTGTTATCGTCTAAAATATTAATCGCAACCAGGTTTAATTGACAGTTTCGGTGTGGTACCGCATTACTACGTGATCCAAACCAGAAGAAGGCCAGGATCTGGCCATCAAGTATGCGATAGATGCGAAAGTGCGAGCCAGATGAGGGCAAATACCAGAACTTACCGAGACATAACCGGCGTTATCCTCTAAAATATTAATCGGAACCAGGTTTAGTTGAACGTTTCAGTGTGGTACCAAATTACTACGTGGTCCAAGCCAGAAAAAGGCCAGGATCTGGCCAACAAGTATGCGAAAAATGCGAAAGTACGAGCAAGATGAGGGCAAATCCCAGACCTAACCGAGACATAACCGGCGTTATCCTCTATAATATTATTCGCAACCAGGTTTAATTGACTGTTTCGGTGTGGTACCGCATTACTACGTGATTCGAACCAGAGAAGCCCAGGATCTTGCCAACAAGTAGGCGAAAAATGCAAAGGTACGAGCCAGATGAGGGCACATCCCAGACCTAACCGAGACATAACCGGCGTTATCCACCAGAATATTAATCGCAACCAGGTTTAATTGACTGTTCCGGTGTGGTACCGCATTACTACGTTATCCAAACCAGAAAAAGCCCAGGATCTTGACAACAAGTAGGCGAAAAATGCGAAGGTACGAGCCAGATTATTGCAAATACCAGAACTAGCCCAGCCATAACCAGCGTTATCCTCTAAGATACTAATCGGAACCAGCTTTTATTGACGGTTTCAGTGTGGTACCACATTACTACGTGATACAGACCTGAAAAAGGCCAGGATCTGGCCAGCAAGTATGCGAAAAATGCGAAAGTGCGAGCCAGATGAGGGCAAATCCCAGACCTAACCGAGACATAACCGGCGTTATCCCCTAAAATATTAATCGCAACCAGGTTTAATTGACTGTTTCGGTGTGGTACCGCATTACTGCGTGATCCAAACCAGAAATGGCCAGGATCTAGCCATCAAGTATGCCATAGATGCGAAAGTGCGAGCCAGATGAGGGCAAATACCAGAACTTACCGAGACATAACCGGCGTTATCCTCTAAAATATTAATCGGAACCAGGTTTAGTTGAACGTTTCAGTGTGGTACCAAATTACTACGTGGTCCAAGCCAGAAAAAGGCCAGGATCTGGCCAACAAGTATGCGAAAAATGCGAAAGTACGAGCAAGATGAGGGCAAATCCCAGACCTAACCGAGACATAACCGGCGTTATCCTCTATAATATTATTCGCAACCAGGTTTAATTGACTGTTTCGGTGTGGTACCGCATTACTACGTGATCCGAACCAGAGAAGCCCAGGATCTTGCCAACAAGTAGGCGAAAAATGCAAAGGTACGAGCCAGATGAGGGCACATCCCAGACCTAACCGAGACATAACCGGCGTTATCCTCCAGAATATTAATCGCAACCAGGTTTAATTGACTGTTACGGTGTGGTGCCGCATTACTACGTTATCCAAACCAGAAAAAGCCCAGGATCTTGACAACAAGTAAGCGAAAAATGCGAAGGTACGAGCCAGATTATTGCAAATACCAGAACTAGCCCAGCCATAACCAGCGTTATCCTCTAAGATACTAATCGGAACCAGCTTTTATTGACGGTTTCAGTGTGGTACCACATTACTACGTGATACAGACCTGAAAAAGGCCAGGATCTGGCCAGCAAGTATGCGAAAAATGCGAAAGTGCGAGCCAGATGAGGGCAAATCCCAGACCTAACCGAGACATAACCGGCGTTATCCCCTAAAATATTAATCGCAACCAGGTTTAATTGACTGTTTCGGTGTGGTACCGCATTACTGCGTGATCTAAACCAGAAATGGCCAGGATCTAGCCATCAAGTATGCCATAGATGCGAAAGTGCGAGCCAGATGAGGGCAAATACCAGAACTAACCGAGACATAACCGGCGATATCCTCTAAAATATTAATCGGAACCAGGTTTAGTTGAATGTTTCAGTGTGGTACCTAATTACTACGTGGTCCAAGCCAGAAAAAGGCCAGGATCTGGCTAACAAGTATGCGAAAAATGCGAAAGTACGAGCCAGATGAGGGCAAATCCCAGACCTAACCGAGACATAACCGGCGTTATCCTCTAAAATATTTATCGCAACCAGGTTTAATTGACTGTTTCGGTGTGGTACCGCATTACTACGTGATCCACGCCAGAAAAAGGCCAGGATCTGGCCAACAAGTATGCGAAAAATGCGAAAGTAGGAGCCAGATCAGGGCAAATCCCAGACCTAACCGAGACATAACCGGTGTTATCCCCTAAAATATTAATCGCAACCAGGTTTAATTGACTGTTTCGGTGTGGTACCGCATTACTACGTGATCTAAACCAGAAAAAGGCCAGGATCTAGCCATCAAGTATGCGATAGATGCGAAAGTGCGAGCCAGATGAGGGCAAATACCAGAACTAACCCAGACATAACCGGCGGTATCCTCTAAAATATTAATCGGAACCAGGTTTAGTTGAATGTTTCAGTGTGGTACCTAATTACTACGTGGTCCAAGCCTGAAAAAGGCCAGGATCTGGGCAACAAGTATGCGAAAAATGCGAAAGTGCGAGCCAGATGAGGGCAAATTCCAGACCTAACCGAGACATAACCGGCGCTATCCTCTAAAATATTAATAGCAACCAGGTTTAATTGACTGTTTCGGTGTGGTACCGCATTACTACGTGATCCAATCCAGAAAAAGGCCAGGATCTAGCCAACAAGTATGCGATAGATGCGAAAGTGCGAGCCAGATGAGGGCAAATACCAGAACTAACTCAGACATAACCGGCGTTATCCTCTAAAATATTAATCGGATCCAGGTTTAATTGACAGTTTCGGTGTGGTACCGCATTACTACGTGATCCAAACCAGGAAAAGCCCAGGATATGGCCAACAAGTATGCGAAAAATGCGAAAGTAGGAGCCAGATCAGGGCAAATCCCAGACCTAACCGAGACATAACCGGCGTTATCCTCTAAAATATTAATCGCAACCAGGTTTAATTGACTGCTTCGGTGTGGTACCGCATTACTACGTGATCCAAACCAGGAAAAGCCCAGGATCTGGCCAACAAGTATGCGAAAAATGCGAAAGTAGGAGCCAGATCAGGGCAAATCCCAGACCTAACCGAGACATAACCGGCGTTATCCTCTAAAATATTAATCGCAACCAGGTTTAATTGACTGTTTCGGTGTGGTACCGCATTACTACGTGATCCGAACCAGAAAAAGCCCAGGATCTTGCCAACAAGTAGGCGAAAAATGCAAAGGTACGAGCCAGATGAGGGCAAATCCCAGACCTAACCGAGACATAACCGGCGTTATCCCCCAAAATATTAATCGCAACCAGGTTTAATTGACTGTTTCGGTGTGGTACCGCATTACTACGTTATCCAAACCCGAAAAAGCCCAGGATCTTGACAACAAGTAGCCGAAAAATGCGAAGGTACGAGCCAGATGATTGCAAATACCAGACCTTACCCAGCCATAACCAGCGTTATCCTCTAAGATACTAATCGGAACCAGCTTTTATTGACGGTTTCAGTGTGGTATCACATTACTACGTGATACAGACCTGAAAAAGGCCAGGATCTGGCTAACAAGTATGCGAAAAATGCGAAAGTACGAGCCAGATGAGGGCAAATCCCAGACCTAACCGAGACATAACCGGCGTTATCCTCTAAAATATTAATCGCAACCAGGTTTAATTGACTGTTTCGGTGTGGTACCGCATTACTACGTGATCCGAACCAGAAAAAGCCCAGGATCTTGCCAACAAGTAGGCGAAAAATGCAAAGGTACGAGCCAGATGAGGACAAATCCCAGACCTAACCGAGACATAACCGGCGTTATCCTCCAGAATATTAATCGCAACCAGGTTTAATTGACTGTTTCGGTGTGGTACCGCATTACTACGTGATCTAAACCAGAAAAAGGCCAGGATCTTGACAACAAGTAGGCGAAAAATGCGAATGTACTAGCCAGATGATTGCAAATACCAGAACTAACCCAGCCATAACCGGCGTTATCCTCCAAAATATTAATCGGAACCAGGTTTATTTGACTGTTTTAGTGTGGTACCACATTACTACGTTGTCCAAGCCTGAAAAAGGCCAGGATCTGGCCAGCAAGTATGCGAAAAATGCGAAAGTGCGAGCCAGATGAGGGCAAATCCCAGACCTAACCGAGACATAACCGGCGTTATCCTCCAAAATATTCATCGCAACCAGGTTTCATTGACTGCTTCGGTGCGGTACCACATTACGACGGGATACAAACCCGAAAAAGCCCTGGATCTGGCCAACAAGTATACGAGCAATGCGAAAGTACGAGCGAGATGAGGGCAAATCCCAGACCTAAGCCCGACATAACCGGCGTTATCCTCTATAATATTATTCGCAACCAGGTTTAATTGACTGTTTCGGTGTGGTACCGCATTACTACGTGATCCAAACCAGAAAAAGGCCAGGATCTAGCCATCAAGTATGCGATAGATGCGAAAGTGCGAGCCAGATGAGGGCAAATCCCAGACCTAACCGACACATAACCGGCGTTATCCTCTAAAATATTAATCGCAACCAGGTTTATTTGACTGTTTCAGTGTGGTACCACATTACTACGTGGTCCAAGCCAGAAAAACGCCAGGATCTGGCCAACAAGTATGCGAAAAATGCGAAAATGCGAGCCAGATGAGGGCAAATCCCAGACCTAACCGAGACATAACCGGCGTTATCCTCTAAAATATTAATCGCAACCAGGTTTAATTGACTGTTTCGGTGTGGTACCGCATAACTACGTGATCCAAACCAGAAAAAGGCCAGGATCTAGCCACCAAGTATGCGATAGATGCGAAAGTGCGAGCCAGATGAGGGCAAATACCAGAACTAACCCAGCCATAACCGGCGTTAACCTCTAACATATTAATCGGAACCAGGTTTAGTTGAATGTTTCAGTGTGGTACCAAATTACTACGTGGTCCAAGCCAGAAAAAGGCCAGGATCTGGCCAACAAGTAGGCGAAAAATGCAAAGGTACGAGCCAGATGAGGACAAATCCCAGACCTAACCGAGACATAATCGGCGTTATCCTCCAGAGTATTAATCGCAACCAGGTTTAATTGACTGTTACGGTGTGGTACCGCATTGCTACGTTATCCAAACCAGGAAAAGCCCAGGATCTGGCCAACAAGTATGCGATAGATGCGAAAGTGCGAGCCAGATGAGGGCAAATACCAGAACTAACCGAGACATAACCGGCATTATCCTCTAAAATATTAATCGGAACCAGGTTTAATTGACTGTTTCGGTGTGGTACCGGATTACTACGTGATCCAAACCAGAAGAAGGCCAGGATCTGGCCATCAAGTATGCGATAGATGCGAAAGTGCGAGCCAGATGAGGGCAAATACCAGAACTAACCGAGACATAACCGGCGTTATCCTCTAAAATATTAATCGGAACCAGGTTTAGTTGAACGTTTCAGTGTGGTACCTAATTACTACGTGGTCCAAGCCAGAAAAAGGACAGGATCTGGCCAACAAGTATGCGAAAAATGCGAAAGTACGAGCCACATGAGGGCAAATCCCAGACCTAACCGAGACGTAACCGGCGTTATCCTCTAAAATATTAATCGCAACCAGATTTAATTGACTGTTTCGGTGTGGTACCGCATTACTACGTGATCCGAACCAGAAAAAGCCCAGGATCTTGCTAACAAGTATGCGAAAAATGCGAAAGTACGAGCCAGATGAGGGCAAATACCGGACCTATCCGAGACATAGCCGGCGTTATCCTCTAAAATATTAATCGGAACCAGGTTTATTTGACTGTTTCAGTGTGGTACCACATTACTACGTGATCCAAGCCAGAAAAAGGCCAGGATCTGGCCAACAAGTATGCGAAAAATGCGAAAGTGCGAGCCAGATGAGGGCAAATCCCAGACCTAACCGAGACATAACCGGCGCTATCCTCTAAAATATTAATCGGAACCAGGTTTAGTCGAATGTTTCAGTGTGGTACCAAATTACTACGTGGTCCAAGCCAGAAAAAGGCCAGGATCTGGCCAACAAGTATGCGAAAAATGCGAAAGTACGAGCAAGATGAGGGCAAATCCCAGACCTAACCGAGACATAACCGGCGTTATCCTCTAAAATATTAATCGCAACCAGGTTAAATTGACTGTTTCGGTGTGGTACCGCATTACTACGTGATCCGAACCAGAGAAAGCCCAGGATCTTGCCAACAAGTAGGCGAAAAATGCAAAGGTACGAGCCAGATGAGGGCAAATCCCAGACCTAACCGAGACATAACCGGCGTTATCCTCCAGAATATTAATCGCAACCAGGTTTAATTGACTGTTACGGTGTGGTACCGCATTACTACGTTATCCAAACCAGAAAAAGCCCAGGATCTTGACAACAAGTAGGCGAAAAATGCGAAGGTACGAGCCAGATGATTGCAAATACCAGACCTATCCGAGACATAACCGGCGTTATCCTCTAAAATATTAATCGCAACCAGGTTTAATTGACTGTTTCGGTGTGGTGCCGCATTACTACGTGATCCGAACCAGAAAAAGCCCAGGATCTTGCCAACAAGTAGGCGAAAAATGCAAAGGTACGAGCCAGATGAGGGCAAATCCCAGACCTAACCGAGACATAACCGGCGTTATCCTCTAAAATATTAATCGCAACCAGGTTTAATTGACTGTTTCGCATTACTACGTGATCCAAACCAGGAAAAGCCCAGGGTCTAGCCATCAAGTATGCGATAGATGCGAAAGTGCGAGCCAGATGAGGGCAAATACCAGAACTAACCCAGACATAACCGGCGTTATCCTCTAAAACATTAATCGGAACCAGGTTTAGTTGAATGTTTCAGTGTGGTACCTAATTACTACGTGGTCCAAGCCAGAAAAAGGCCAGGATCTGTCTAACAAGTATGCGAAAAATGCGAAAGTACGAGCCAGATGAGGGCAAATCCCAGACCTAACCTGGACATAACCGGCGTTATCCTCTAAACTATTAATCGCAACCAGGTTTAATTGACTGTTTCGGTGTGGTACCGCATTACTACGTGATCCGAGCCAGAGAAAGCCCAGGATCTTGCCAACAAGTAGGCGAAAAATGCAAAGGTACGAGCCAGATGAGGGCAAATCCCAGACCTAACCGAGACATAACCGGCGTTATCCTCCAGAATATTAATCGCAACCAGGTTTAATTGACTGTTACGGTGTGGTACCGCATTACTACGTTATCCAAACCAGAAGAAGCCCAGGATCTTGACATTAAGTAGGCGAAAAATGCGAAGGTACGAGCCAGATGATTGCAAATACCAGAACTAACCCAGCCATAACCAGCGTTATCCTCTAAGATACTAATCGGAACCAGCTTTTATTGACGGTTTCAGTGTGGTACCACATTACTACGTGATACAGACCAGAAAAAGGCCAGGATCTGGCTAGCAAGTATGCGAAAAATGCGAAAGTCCGAGCCAGATGAGGGCAAATCCCAGACCTAACCGAGACATAACCGGCGTTATCCTCTAAAATATTAATCGCAACCAGGTTTAATTGACAGTTTCGGTGTGGTACCGCATTACTACGTGATCCAAACCAGAAGAAGGCCAGGATCTGGCCATCAAGTATGCGATAGATGCGAAAGTGCGAGCCAGATGAGGGCAAATACCAGAACTAACCGAGACATAACCGGCGTTATCCTGTAAAATATTAATCGGAACCAGGCTTAGTTGAACGTTTCAGTGTGGTACCTAATTACTACGAGGTCCAAGCCAGAAAAAGGACAGGATCTGGCCAACAAGTATGCGAAAAATGCGAAAGTACGAGCCACATGAGGGCAAATCCCAGACCTAACCGAGACGTAACCGGCGTTATCCTCTAAAATATTAATCGCAACCAGATTTAATTGACTGTTTCGGTGTGGTACCGCATTACTACGTGATCCGAATCACAAAAAGCCCAGGATCTTGACAACAAGTAGGCGAAAAATGCGAAGGTACGAGCCAGATGATTGCAAATACCAGAACTAACCCAGCCATAACCAGCGTTATCCTCTAAGATACTAATCGGAACCAGCTTTTATTGACGGTTTCAGTGTGGTACCACATTACTACGTGATACAGACCAGAAAAAGGCCAGGATCTGGCCAGCAAGTATGCGAAAAATGCGAAAGTACGAGCCAGATGAGGGCAAATACGAGACCTATCCGAGACATAGCCGGCGTTATCCTCTAAAATATTAATCGGAACCAGGTTTATTTGACTGTTTCAGTGTGGTACCACATTACTACGTGATCCAAGCCAGAAAAAGGCCAGGATCTGGCCAACAAGTATGCGCAAAATGCGAAAGTGCGAGCCAGATGAGGGCAAATCCCAGACCTAACCGTGACATAACCGGCGCTATCCTCTAAAATATTAATCGGAACCAGGTTTTGTCGAATGTTTCAGTGTGGTACCAAATTACTACGTGGTACAAGCCAGAAAAAGGCCAGGATCTGGCCAACAAGTATGCGAAAAATGCGAAAGTACGAGCAAGATGAGGGCAAATCCCAGACCTAACCGAGACATAACCGGCGTTATCCTCTAAAATATTAATCGCAACCAGGTTAAATTGACTGTTTCGGTGTGGTACCGCATTACTACGTGATCCGAACCAGAGAAAGCCCAGGATCTTGCCAACAAGTAGGCGAAAAATGCAAAGGTACGAGCCAGATGAGGGCAAATCCCAGACCTAACCGAGACATAACCGGCGTTATCCTCCAGAATATTAATCGCAACCAGGTTTAATTGACTGTTACGGTGTGGTACCGCATTACTACGTTATCCAAACCAGAAAAAGCCCAGGGTCTAGCCATCAAGTATGCGATAGATGCGAAAGTGCGAGCCAGATGAGGGCAAATACCAGAACTAACCCAGACATAACCGGCGTTATCCTCTAAAACATTAATCGGAACCAGGTTTAGTTGAATGTTTCAGTGTGGTACCTAATTACTACGTGGTCCAAGCCAGAAAAAGGCCAGGATCTGTCTAACAAGTATGCGAAAAATGCGAAAGTACGAGCCAGATGAGGGCAAATCCCAGACCTAACCTGGACATAACCGGCGTTATCCTCTAAAATATTAATCGCAACCAGGTTTAATTGACTGTGTCGGTGTGGTACCGCATTACTACGTGATCCGAGCCAGAGAAAGCCCAGGATCTTGCCAACAAGTAGGCGAAAAATGCAAAGGTACGAGCCAGATGAGGGCAAATCCCAGACCTAACCGAGACATAACCGGCGTTATCCTCCAGAATATTAATCGCAACCAGATTTGATTGACTGTTACGGTGTGGTACCGCATTACTACGTTATCCAAACCAGAAGAAGTCCAGGATCTTGACAACAAGTAGGCGAAAAATGCGAAGGTACGAGCCAGATGATTGCAAATACCAGAACTAACCCAGCCATAACCAGCGTTATCCTCTAAGATACTAATCGGAACCAGCTTTTATTGACGGTTTCAGTGTGGTACCACATTACTACGTGATACAGACCAGAAAAAGGCCAGGATCTGGCCAGCAAGTATGCGAAAAATGCGAAAGTCCGAGCCAGATGAGGGCAAATCCCAGACCTAACCGAGACATAACCGGCGTTATCCTCTAAAATATTAATCGCAACCAGGTTTAATTGACTGTTTCGGTGTGGTACCGCATTACTACGTGGTCCAAACCAGAAAAAGGCCAGGATCTAGCCATCAAGTATGCGATAGATGCGAAAGTGCGAGCCAGATGAGGGCAAATACCAGAACTAACCGAGACATAACCGGCGATATCCTCTAAAATATTAATCGGAACCAGGTTTAGTTGAATGTTTCAGTGTGGTACCTAATTACTACGTGGTCCAAGCCAGAAAAAGGCCAGGTTCTGGCTAACAAGTATGCGAAAAATGCGAAAGTACGAGCCAGATGAGGGCAAATCCCAGACCTAACCGAGACATAACCGGCGTTATCCTCTAAAATATTAATCGCAACCAGGTTTAATTGACTGTTTCGGTGTGGTACCGCATTACTACGTGATCCGAACCAGAAAAAGCCCAGGATCTTGCCAACAAGTAGGCGAAAAATGCAAAGGGACGAGCCAGATGAGGACAAATCTCATACCTAACCGAGACATAACCGGCGTTATCCTCCAGAATATTAATCGCAACCAGGTTTAATTGACTGTTACGGTGTGGTACCGCATTGCTACGTTATCCAAACCAGGAAAAGCACAGGGTCTAGCCATCAAGTATGCGATAGATGCGAATGTGCGAGCCAGATGAGGGCAAATACCAGAACTAACCCAGACATAAACGGCGTTATCCTCTAAAACATTAATCGGAACCAGGCTTAGTTGAATGTTTCAGTGTGGTACCTAATTACTACGTGGTCCAAGCCAGAAAAAGGCCAGGATCTGTCTAACAAGTATGCGAAAAATGCGAAAGTACGAGCCAGATGAGGGCAAATCCCAGACCTAACCGAGACATAACCGGCGTTATCCTCCAGAATATTAATCGCAACCAGATTTGATTGACTGTTACGGTGTGGTACCGCATTACTACGTTATCCAAACCAGAAGAAGTCCAGGATCTTGACAACAAGTAGGCGAAAAATGCGAAGGTACGAGCCAGATGATTGCAAATACCAGAACTAACCCAGCCATAACCGGCGTTATCCTCTAAAACATTAATCGGAACCAGGTTTAGTTGAATGTTTCAGTGTGGTACCTAATTACTACGTGGTCCAAGCCAGAAAAAGGCCAGGATCTGTCTAACAAGTATGCGAAAAATGCGAAAGTACGAGCCAGATGAGGGCAAATCCCAGACCTAACCTGGACCTAACCGGCGTTATCCTCTAAAATATTAATCGCAACCAGGTTTAATTGACTGTGTCGGTGTGGTACCGCATTACTACGTGATCCGAGCCAGAGAAAGCCCAGGATCTTGCCAACAAGTAGGCGAAAAATGCAAAGGTACGAGCCAGATGAGGGCAAATCCCAGACCTAACCGAGACATAACCGGCGTTATCCTCCAGAATATTAATCGCAACCAGATTTGATTGACTGTTACGGTGTGGTACCGCATTACTACGTTATCCAAACCAGAAGAAGTCCAGGATCTTGACAACAAGTAGGCGAAAAATGCGAAGGTACGAGCCAGATGATTGCAAATACCAGAACTAACCCAGCCATAACCAGCGTTATCCTCTAAGATACTAATCGGAACCAGCTTTTATTGACGGTTTCAGTGTGGTACCACATTACTACGTGATACAGACCAGAAAAAGGCCAGGATCTGGCCAGCAAGTATGCGAAAAATGCGAAAGTCCGAGCCAGATGAGGGCAAATCCCAGACCTAACCGAGACATAACCGGCGTTATCCTCTAAAATATTAATCGCAACCAGGTTTAATTGACTGTTTCGGTGTGGTACCGCATTACTACGTGATCCAAACCAGAAAAAGGCCAGGATCTAGCCATCAAGTATGCGATAGATGCGAAAGTGCGAGCCAGATGAGGGCAAATACCAGAACTAACCGAGACATAACCGGCGATATCCTCTAAAATATTAATCGGAACCAGGTTTAGTTGAATGTTTCAGTGTGGTACCTAATTACTACGTGGTCCAAGCCAGAAAAAGGCCAGGATCTGTCTAACAAGTATGCGAAAAATGCGAAAGTACGAGCCAGATGAGGGCAAATCCCAGACCTAACCGAGACATAACCGGCGTTATCCTCTAAAATATTAATCGCAACCAGGTTTAATTGACTGTTTCGGTGTGGTACCTCATTACTACGTGATCCAAACCAGAAAAAGGCCAGGATCTAGCCATCAAGTATGCGATAGATGCGAAAGTGCGAGCCAGATGAGGGCAAATCCCAGACCTAACCGAGACATAACCGGCGTCATCCTCTAAAATATTAATCGCAACCAGGTTTAATTGACTGTTTCGGTGTGGTACCGCATTACTACGTGATCCACGCCAGAAAAAGGCCAGGATCTGGCCAACAAGTATGCGAAAAATGCGAAAGTAGGAGCCAGATCAGGGCAAATCCCAGACCTAACCGAGACATAACCGGTGTTATCCTCTAAAATATTAATCGCAACCAGGTTTAATTGACTGTTTCGGTGTGGTACCGCATTACAACGTGATCCAAACCAGAAAAAGGCCAGGATCTAGCCATCAAGTATGCGATAGATGCGAAAGTGCGAGCCAGATGAGGGCAAATACCAGAACTAACCCAGACATAACCGGCGGTATACTCTAAAATATTAATCGGAACCAGGTTTAGTTGAATGTTTCAGTGTGGTACCTAATTACTACGTGGTCCAAGCCTGAAAAAGGCCAGGATCTGGGCAACAAGTAGGCGAAAAATGCGAAGGTACGAGCCAGATGATTGCAAATACCAGAACTAACCCAGCCATAACCAGCGTTATCCTCTAAGATACTAATCGGAACCAGCTTTTATTGACGGTTTCAGAGTGGTACCACATTGCTACGTGATACAGACCAGAAAAAGGCCAGGATCTGGCCAGCAAGTATGCAAAAAATGCGAAAGTACGAGCCAGATGAGGGCGAATACCAAACCTATCCCAGACATAGCCGACGTTATCCTCTAAAATATTAGTCGGAACCAGGTTTATTTGACTGTTTCAGTGTGGTATCACATTACTACGTGGTCCAAGCCTGAAAAAGGCCAGGATCTAGCCATCAAGTATGCGATAGATGCGAAAGTGCGAGCCAGATGAGGGCAATTTCCAGACCTAACCGAGACATAACCGGCGCTATCCTCTAAAATATTAATCGCAACCAGGTTTAATTGACTGTTTCGGTGTGGTACCGCATTACTACGTGATCCAATCCAGAAAAAGGCCAGGATCTAGCCATCAAGTATGCGATAGATGCGAAAGTGCGAGCCAGATGAGGGCAAATACCAGAACTAACTCAGACATAACCGGCGTTATCCTCTAAAATATTAATCGGAACCAGGTTTAATTGACAGTTTCGGTGTGGTACCGCATTACTACGAGATTCAAACCAGGAAAAGCCCAGGATATGGCCAACAAGTATGGGAAAAATGCGACAGTACGAGCCAGATCAGGGCAAATCCCAGACCTATCCGAGACATAACCGGCGTTATCCTCTAAAATATTAATCGCAACCAGGTTTAATTGACTGCTTCGGTGTGGTACCGCATTACTACGTAATCCGAACCAGAAAAAGCCCAGGATCTTGCCAACAAGTAGGCGAAAAATGCAAAGGTACGAGCCAAATGAGGGCAAATCCCAGACCTAACCGAGACATAACCGGCGTTATCCCCCAAAATATTAATCGCAACCAGGATTAATTGACTGTTTCGGTGTGGTACCGCATTACTACGTGATCTAAACCAGAAAAAGGCCAGGATCTTGACAACAAGTAGGCGAAAAATGCGAAGGTACGAGCCAGATGATTGCAAATACCAGAACTAACCCAGCCATAACCAGCGTTATCCTCTAAGATACTAATCGGAACCAGCTTTTATTGACGGTTTCAGAGTGGTACCACATTGCTACGTGATACAGACCAGAAAAAGGCCAGGATTTGGCCAGCAAGTATGCAAAAAATGCGAAAGTACGAGCCAGATGAGGGCGAATACCAAACCTATCCCAGACATAGCCGGCGTTATCCTCTAAAATATTAGTCGGAACCAGGTTTATTTGACTGTTTCAGTGTGGTACCACATTACTACGTGGTCCAAGCCAGAAAAAGGCCAGGATCTGGCCAACAAGTATGCGAAAAATGCGAAAGTGCGAGCCAGATGAGGGCAAATCCCAGACCTAACCGAGACATAACCGGCGTTATCCTCTAAAATATTAATCGCAACCAGGTTTAATTGGGTGTTTCGGTGTGGTGCCGCATTACCACGTGATCCAAACCAGAAAATGGCCAGGATCTAGCCATCAAGTATGCGATAGATGCGAAAGTGCGAGCCAGATGAGGGCAAATACCAGAACTAACCGAGACATAACCGGCGATATCCTCTAAAATATTAATCGGAACCAGGTTTAGTTGAATGTTTCAGTGTGGTACCTAATTACTACGTGGTCCAAGCCAGAAAAAGGGCAGGATCTGGCTAACAAGTATGCGAAAAATGCGAAAGTACGAGCCAGATGAGGGCAAATCCCAGACCTAACCGAGACATAACCGGCGTTATCCTCTAAAATATTAATCGCAACCAGGTTTAATTGACTGTTTCGGTGTGGTACCGCATTACTACGTGATCCGAACCAGAAAAAGCCCAGGATCTTGCCAACAAGTAGGCGAAAAATGCAAAGGTACGAGCCAGATGAGGACAAATCTCAGACCTAACCGAGACATAACCGGCGTTATCCTCCAGAATATTAATCGCAACCAGGTTTAATTGACTGTTTCGGTGTGGTACCGCATTACAACGTGATCCAAACCAGAAAAAGGCCAGGATCTAGCCATCAAGTATGCGATGGATGCGAAAGTGCGAGCCAGATGAGGGCAAATACCAGAACTAACCCAGACATAACCGGCGGTATCCTCTAAAATATTAATCGGAACCAGGTTTAGTTGAATGTTTCAGTGTGGTACCTAATTACTACGTGGTCCAAGCCTGAAAAAGGCCAGGATCTGGGCAACAAGTAGGCGAAAAATGCGAAGGTACGAGCCAGATGATTGCAAATACCAGAACTAACCCAGCCATAACCAGCGTTGTCCTCTAAGATACTAATCGGAACCAGCTTTTATTAACGGTTTCAGAGTGGTACCACATTGCTACGTGATACAGACCAGAAAAAGGCCAGGATCTGGCCAGCAAGTATCCAAAAAATGCGAAAGTACGAGCCAGATGAGGGCGAATACCAAACCTATCCCAGACATAGCCGGCGTTATCCTCTAAAATATTAGTCGGAACCAGGTTTATTTGACTGTTTCAGTGTGGTATCACATTACTACGTGGTCCAAGCCTGAAAAAGGCCAGGATCTAGCCATCAAGTATGCGATAGATGCGAAAGTGCGAGCCAGATGAGGGCAAATTCCAGACCTAACCGAGACATAACCGGCGCTATCCTCTAAAATATTAATCGCAACCAGGTTTAATTGACTGTTTCGGTGTGGTACCGCATTACTACGTGATCCAATCCAGAAAAAGGCCAGGATCTAGCCATCAAGTATGCGATAGATGCGAAAGTGCGAGCCAGATGAGGGCAAATACCAGAACTAACTCAGACATAACCGGCGTTATCCTCTAAAATATTAATCGGAACCAGGTTTAATTGACAGTTTCGGTGTGGTACCGCATTACTACGAGATTCAAACCAGGAAAAGCCCAGGATATGGCCAACAAGTATGCGAAAAATGCGAAAGTACGAGCCAGATCAGGGCAAATCCCAGACCTAACCGAGACATAACCGGCGTTATCCTCTAAAATATTAATCGCAACCAGGTTTAATTGACTGCTTCGGTGTGGTACCGCATTACTACGTAATCCGAACCAGAAAAAGCCCAGGATCTTGCCAACAAGTAGGCGAAAAATGCAAAGGTACGAGCCAAATGAGGGCAAATCCCAGACCTAACCGAGACATAACCGGCGTTATCCCCCAAAATATTAATCGCAACCAGGTTTAATTGACTGTTTCGGTGTGGTACCGCATTACTACGTGATCTAAACCAGAAAAAGGCCAGGATCTTGACAACAAGTAGGCGAAAAATGCGAAGGTACGAGCCAGATGATTGCAAATACCAGAACTAACCCAGCCATAACCAGCGTTATCCTCTAAGATACTAATCGGAACCAGCTTTTATTGACGGTTTCAGAGTGGTACCACATTGCTACGTGATACAGACCAGAAAAAGGCCAGGATCTGGCCAGCAAGTATGCAAAAAATGCGAAAGTACGAGCCAGATGAGGGCGAATACCAAACCTATCCCAGACATAGCCGGCGTTATCCTCTAAAATATTAGTCGGAACCAGGTTTATTTGACTGTTTCAGTGTGGTACCACATTACTACGTGGTCCAAGCCAGAAAAAGGCCAGGATCTGGCCAACAAGTATGCGAAAAATGCGAAAGTGCGAGCCAGATGAGGGCAAATCCCAGACCTAACCGAGACATAACCGGCGTTATCCTCTAAAATATTAATCGCAACCAGGTTTAATTGTGTGTTTCGGTGTGGTGCCGCATTACCACGTGATCCAAACCAGGAAAAGCCCAGGGTCTAGCCATCAAGTATGCGATAGATGCGAAAGTGCGAGCCAGATGTGGGCAAATACCAGAACTAAGCGAGACATAACCGGCGTTATCCTCTAAAATATTAATCGGAACCAGGTATAGTTGAATGTTTCAGTGTGGTACCTAATTACTACGTGGTCCAAGCCAGAAAAAGGCCAGGATCTGGCTAACAAGTATGCGAAAAATGCGAAAGTACGAGCCAGATGAGGGCAAATCCCAGACCTAACCGAGACATAACCGGCGTTATCCTCTAAAATATTAATCGCAACCAGGTTTATTTGACTGTTTCAGTGTGGTACCACATTACTACGTGGTCCAAGCCAGAAAAAGGCCAGGATCTAGCCATCAAGTATGCGATAGATGCGAAAGTGCGAGCCAGATGAGGCAAATACCAGAACTAACCCAGACATAACCGGCGTTATCCTCTAAAATATTAATCGGAACCAGGTTTAGTTGAACGTTTCAGTGTGGTACCTAATTACTACGTGGTCCAAGCCAGGAAAAGGACAGGATCTGGCCAACAAGTATGCGAAAGATGCGAAAGTACGAGCCAGATGACGTCAAATCCCAGACCTAACCGAGACATAACCGGCGTTATCCTCTAAAATATTAATCGCAACCAGGTTTATTTGACTGTTTCAGTGTGGTACCACATTACTACGTGCTCCGAACCAGAAAAAGCCCAGGATCTTGCCAACAAGTATGCGAAAAATGCGAAAGTACGAGCCACATGAGGGCAAATCCCAGACCTAACCCAGACATAACCGGCGTTATCCTCTAAAATATTAATCGGAACCAGGTTTAGTTGAACGTTTCAGTGTGGTACCTAATTACTACGTGGTCCAAGCCAGAAAAAGGACAGGATCTGGGCAACAAGTATGCGAAAAATGCGAAAGTACGGGCCACATGGGGGCAAATCCCAGACCTAACCGAGACGTAACCGGCGTTATCCTCTAAAATATTAATCGCAACCAGATTTAATTGACTGTTTCGGTGTGGTACCGCATTACTACGTGATCCGAACCAGAAATAGCGCAGGATCTTGACAACAAGTAGGCGAAAAATGCGAAGGTACGAGCCAGATGATTGCAAATACCAGAACTAACCCAGCCATAACCAGCGTTATCCTCTAAGATACTAATCGGAACCAGCTTTTATTGACGGTTTCAGTGTGGTACCACATTACTACGTGGTCCAAGCCAGAAAAAGGCCAGGATCTGGCCAACAAGTATGCGAAAAATGCGAAAGTGCGAGCAAGATGAGGGCAAATCCCAGACCTAACCGAGACATAACCGGCGTTATCCTGTAAAATATTAATCGCAACCAGGTTTGATTGACTGTTTCGGTGTGGTACCGCATTACTACGTGATCCAATCCAGAAAAAGGCCAGGATCTAGCCATCAAGTATGCGATAGATGCGAAAGTGCGAGCCAGATGAGGGCACATCCCAGACCTAACCGAGACATAACCGGCGTTGTCCTCCAGAATATTAATCGCAACCAGGTTTAATTGACTGTTACGGTGTGGTACCGCATTACTACGTTATCCAATCCAGAAAAAGGCCAGGATCTAGCCATCAAGTATGCGATAGATGCGAAAGTGCGAGCCAGATGAGGGCACATCCCAGACCTAACCGAGACGTAACCGGCGCTATCCTCTAAAATATTAATCGCAACCAGGTTTAATTGACTGTTTCGGTGTGGTACCGCATTACTACGTGATCCAATCCAGAAAAAGGCCAGGATCTAGCCATCAAGTATGCGATAGATGCGAAAGTGCGAGCCAGATGAGGGCAAATACCAGAACTAACTCAGACATAACCGGCGCTATCCTCTAAAATATTAATCGGAACCAGGTTTAGTCGAATGTTTCAGTGTGGTACCAAATTACCACGTGGTCCAAGCCAGAAAAAGGCCAGGACCTGGCCAACAAGTATGCGAAAAATGCAAAAGTACGAGCAAGATGAGGGCAAATCCCAGACCTAACCGAGACATAACCGGCGTTATCCTGTAAAATATTAATCGCAACCAGGTTTGATTGACTGTTTCGGTGTGGTACCGCATTACTACGTGATACGAACCAGAGAAGCCCAGGATCTTGCCAACAAGTAGGCGAAAAATGCAAAGGTACGAGCCAGATGAGGGCACATCCCAGACCTAACCGAGACATAACCGGCGTTATCCTCCAGAATATTAATCGCAACCAGGTTTAATTGAATGTTACGGTGTGGTACCGCATTACTACGTTATCCAAACCAGAAAAAGCCCAGGATCTTGACAACAAGTAAGCGAAAAATGCGACGGTACGAGCCAGATGATTGCAAATACCAGAACTAACCCAGCCATAACCAGCGTTATCCTCTAAGATACTAATCGGAACCAGCTTTTATTGACGGTTTCAGTGTGGTACCACATTACTACGTGATACAGACCTGAAAAAGGCCAGGATCTGGCCAGCAAGTATGCGAAAAATGCGAAAGTGCGAGCCAGATGAGGGCAAATCCCAGACCTAACCGAGACATAACCGGCGTTATCCTCTAAAATATTAATCGCAACCAGGTTTAATTGACTGTTTCGGTGTGGTGCCGCATTACTACGTGATCCAAACCAGGAAAAGCCCAGGATCTGGCCAACAAGTATGCGAAAAATGCGAAAGTAGGAGCCAGATCAGGGCAAATCCCAGACCTAACCGAGACATAACCGGCGTTATCCTCTAAAATATTAATCGCAACCAGGTTTAATTGACTGTTTCGGTGAGGTACCGCATTACTACGTCATCCAAACCAGAAAAAGGCCAGGAACTAGCCATCAAGTATGCGATAGATGCGAAAGTGCGAGCCAGATGAGGGCAAATCCCAGACCTAACCGAGACATAACCGGCGTTATCCTCTAAAATATTAATCGCAACCAGGTTTAATTGACTGTTTCGGTGTGGTACCGCATTACTACGTGATCCGAACCAGAAAAAGCCCAGGATCTTGCCAACAAGTAGGCGAAAAATGCAAAGGTACGAGCCAGATGAGGGCAAATCCCAGACCTAACTGAGACATAACCGGCGTTATCCTCTAAAATATTAATCGCAACCAGGTTTATTTGACTGTTTCAGTGTGGTACCACATTACTACGTGGTCCAAGCCAGAAAAAGGCCAGGATCTAGCCATCAAGTATGCGATAGATGCGAAAGTGCGAGCCAGATGAGGGCAAATACCAGAACTAACCCAGACATAACCGGCGTTATCCTCTAAAATATTAATCGGAACCAGGTTTAGTTGAACGTTTCAGTGTGGTACCTAATTACTACGTGGTCCAAGCCAGGAAAAGGACAGGATCTGGCCAACAAGTATGCGAAAGATGCGAAAGTACGAGCCAGATGAGGGCAAATCCCAGACCTAACCGAGACATAACCGGCGTTATCCTCTAAAATATTAATCGCAACCAGGTTTATTTGACTGTTTCAGTGTGGTACCACATTACTACGTGCTCCGAACCAGAAAAAGCCCAGGATCTTGCCAACAAGTAGGCGAAAAATGCAAAGGCACGAGCCAGCTGCGGGCAAATCCCAGACCTAACCGAGACATAACCGGCGTTATCCTCCAAAATATTAATCGCAACCAGGTTTAATTGACTGTTACGGTGTGGTACCGCATTACTACGTGATCCAGACCAGAAAAAGCCCAGGATCTTGACAACAAGTAGGCGAAAAATGCGAAGGTACGAGCCAGATGATTGCAAATACCAGAACTAACCCAGCCATAACCAGCGTTATTCTCTAAGATACTAATCGGAACCAGCTTTTATTGACGGTTTCAGAGTGGTACCACATTGCCACGTGATACAGACCAGAAAAAGGCCAGGATCTGGCCAGCAAGTATGCGAAAAATGCGAAAGTACGAGCCAGATGAGGGCGAATACCAAACCTATCCCAGACATAGCCGGCGTTATCCTCTAAAATATTAATCGGAACCAGGTTTATTTGACTGTTTCAGTGTGGTACCACATTACTACGTGGTCCAAGCCAGAAAAAGGCCAGGATCTGGCCAACAAGTATGCTAAAAATGCGAAAGTGCGAGCCAGATGAGGGCAAATCCCAGACCTAACCGAGACATAACCGGCGTTATCCTCTAAAATATTAATCGCAACCAGGTTTAATTGACTGTTTCGGTGTGGTACCGTATTACTACGTGATCCAAACCAGAAAAAGGCCAGGATCTAGCCATCAAGTATGCGACAGATGCGAAAGTGCGTGCCAGATGAGGGCAAATACCAGAACTAACCCAGACATAACCGGCGTTATCCTCTAAAATATTAATCGGTACCAGGTTTAGTTGAATGTTTCAGTGTGGTACCTAATTACTACGTGGTCCAAGCATGAAAAAGGCCAGGATCTGGCCAACAAGTATGCGAAAAATGCGAAAGTACGAGCCAGATGAGGGCAAATCCCAGACCTAAACGAGACATAACCGGCGTTATCCTCTAAAATATTAATCGCAACCAGGTTTAATTGACAGTTTCGGTGTGGTACCGCATTACTACGTGATCCAAACCAGAAAAAGGCCAGGATCTAGCCATCAAGTATGCGATAGATGCGAAAGTGCGAGCCAGATGAGGGCAAATACCAGAACTAACCCAGACATAACCGGCGTTATCCTCTAAAATATTAATCGGAACCAGGTTTAGTCGAATGTTTCAGTGTGGTACCAAATTACTACGTGGTCCAAGCCAGAAAAAGGCCAGGATCTGGCCAACAAGTATGCGAAAAATGCGAAAGTACGAGCAAGATGAGGGCAAATCCCAGACCTAACCGAGACATAACCGGCGTTATCCTCTAAAATATTAATCGCAACCAGGTTTAATGGACTGTTTCGGTGTGGTACCGCATTACTACGTGATCCGAACCAGAGAAGCCCAGGATCTTGCCAACAAGTAGGCGAAAAATGCAAAGGTACGAGCCAGATGAGGGCACATCCCAGACCTAACCGAGACATAACCGGCGTTATCCTCCAGAATATTAATCGCAACCAGGTTTAATTGACTGTTACGGTGTGGTACCGCATTACTACGTTATCCAAACCAGAAGAAGCCCAGGATCTTGACATTAAGTAGGCGAAAAATGCGAAGGTACGAGCCAGATGATTGCAAATACCAGAACTAACCCAGCCATAACCAGCGTTATCCTCTAAGATATTAATCGGAACCAGCTTTTATTGACGGTTTCAGTGTGGTACCACATTACTACGTGATACAGACCAGAAAAAGGCCAGGATCTGGCTAGCAAGTATGCGAAAAATGCGAAAGTCCGAGCCAGATGAGGGCAAATCCCAGACCTAACCGAGACATAACCGGCGTTATCCTCTAAAATATTAATCGCAACCAGGTTTAATTGACAGTTTCGGTGTGGTACCGCATTACTACGTGATCCAAACCAGAAGAAGGCCAGGATCTGGCCATCAAGTATGCGATAGATGCGAAAGTGCGAGCCAGATGAGGGCAAATACCAGAACTAACCGAGACATAACCGGCGTTATCCTGTAAAATATTAATCGGAACCAGGCTTAGTTGAACGTTTCAGTGTGGTACCTAATTACTACGAGGTCCAAGCCAGAAAAAGGACAGGATCTGGCCAACAAGTATGCGAAAAATGCGAAAGTACGAGCCACATGAGGGCAAATCCCAGACCTAACCGAGACGTAACCGGCGTTATCCTCTAAAATATTAATCGCAACCAGATTTAATTGACTGTTTCGGTGTGGTACCGCATTACTACGTGATCCGAATCACAAAAAGCCCAGGATCTTGACAACAAGTAGGCGAAAAATGCGAAGGTACGAGCCAGATGATTGCAAATACCAGAACTAACCCAGCCATAACCAGCGTTATCCTCTAAGATACTAATCGGAACCAGCTTTTATTGACGGTTTCAGTGTGGTACCACATTACTACGTGATACAGACCAGAAAAAGGCCAGGATCTGGCCAGCAAGTATGCGAAAAATGCGAAAGTACGAGCCAGATGAGGGCAAATACGAGACCTATCCGAGACATAGCCGGCGTTATCCTCTAAAATATTAATCGGAACCAGGTTTATTTGACTGTTTCAGTGTGGTACCACATTACTACGTGATCCAAGCCAGAAAAAGGCCAGGATCTGGCCAACAAGTATGCGCAAAATGCGAAAGTGCGAGCCAGATGAGGGCAAATCCCAGACCTAACCGTGACATAACCGGCGCTATCCTCTAAAATATTAATCGGAACCAGGTTTAGTCGAATGTTTCAGTGTGGTACCAAATTACTACGTGGTACAAGCCAGAAAAAGGCCAGGATCTGGCCAACAAGTATGCGAAAAATGCGAAAGTACGAACAAGATGAGGGCAAATCCCAGACCTAACCGAGACATAACCGGCGTTATCCTCTAAAATATTAATCGCAACCAGGTTAAATTGACTGTTTCGGTGTGGTACCGCATTACTACGTGATCCGAACCAGAGAAAGCCCAGGATCTTGCCAACAAGTAGGCGAAAAATGCAAAGGTACGAGCCAGATGAGGGCTAATCCCAGACCTAACCGAGACATAACCGGCGTTATCCTCCAGAATATTAATCGCAACCAGGTTTAATTGACTGTTACGGTGTGGTACCGCATTACTACGTTATCCAAACCAGAAAAAGCCCAGGGTCTAGCCATCAAGTATGCGATAGATGCGAAAGTGCGAGCCAGATGAGGGCAAATACCAGAACTAACCCAGACATAACCGGCGTTATCCTCTAAAACATTAATCGGAACCAGGTTTAGTTGAATGTTTCAGTGTGGTACCTAATTACTACGTGGTCCAAGCCAGAAAAAGGCCAGGATCTGTCTAACAAGTATGCGAAAAATGCGAAAGTACGAGCCAGATGAGGGCAAATCCCAGACCTAACCTGGACATAACCGGCGTTATCCTCTAAAATATTAATCGCAACCAGGTTTAATTGACTGTGTCGGTGTGGTACCGCATTACTACGTGATCCGAGCCAGAGAAAGCCCAGGATCTTGCCAACAAGTAGGCGAAAAATGCAAAGGTACGAGCCAGATGAGGGCAAATCCCAGACCTAACCGAGACATAACCGGCGTTATCCTCCAGAATATTAATCGCAACCAGATTTGATTGACTGTTACGGTGTGGTACCGCATTACTACGTTATCCAAACCAGAAGAAGTCCAGGATCTTGACAACAAGTAGGCGAAAAATGCGAAGGTACGAGCCAGATGATTGCAAATACCAGAACTAACCCAGCCATAACCAGCGTTATCCTCTAAGATACTAATCGGAACCAGCTTTTATTGACGGTTTCAGTGTGGTACCACATTACTACGTGATACAGACCAGAAAAAGGCCAGGATCTGGCCAGCAAGTATGCGAAAAATGCGAAAGTCCGAGCCAGATGAGGGCAAATCCCAGACCTAACCGAGACATAACCGGCGTTATCCTCTAAAATATTAATCGCAACCAGGTTTAATTGACTGTTTCGGTGTGGTACCGCATTACTACGTGGTCCAAACCAGAAAAAGGCCAGGATCTAGCCATCAAGTATGCGATAGATGCGAAAGTGCGAGCCAGATGAGGGCAAATACCAGAACTAACCGAGACATAACCGGCGATATCCTCTAAAATATTAATCGGAACCAGGTTTAGTTGAATGTTTCAGTGTGGTACCTAATTACTACGTGGTCCAAGCCAGAAAAAGGCCAGGTTCTGGCTAACAAGTATGCGAAAAATGCGAAAGTACGAGCCAGATGAGGGCAAATCCCAGACCTAACCGAGACATAACCGGCGTTATCCTCTAAAATATTAATCGCAACCAGGTTTAATTGACTGTTTCGGTGTGGTACCGCATTACTACGTGATCCGAACCAGAAAAAGCCCAGGATCTTGCCAACAAGTAGGCGAAAAATGCAAAGGGACGAGCCAGATGAGGACAAATCTCATACCTAACCGAGACATAACCGGCGTTATCCTCCAGAATATTAATCGCAACCAGGTTTAATTGACTGTTACGGTGTGGTACCGCATTGCTACGTTATCCAAACCAGGAAAAGCCCAGGGTCTAGCCATCAAGTATGCGATAGATGCGAATGTGCGAGCCAGATGAGGGCAAATACCAGAACTAACCCAGACATAACCGGCGTTATCCTCTAAAACATTAATCGGAACCAGGCTTAGTTGAATGTTTCAGTGTGGTACCTAATTACTACGTGGTCCAAGCCAGAAAAAGGCCAGGATCTGTCTAACAAGTATGCGAAAAATGCGAAAGTACGAGCCAGATGAGGGCAAATCCCAGACCTAACCGAGACATAACCGGCGTTATCCTCCAGAATATTAATCGCAACCAGATTTGATTGACTGTTACGGTGTGGTACCGCATTACTACGTTATCCAAACCAGAAGAAGTCCAGGATCTTGACAACAAGTAGGCGAAAAATGCGAAGGTACGAGCCAGATGATTGCAAATACCAGAACTAACCCAGCCATAACCGGCGTTATCCTCTAAAACATTAATCGGAACCAGGTTTAGTTGAATGTTTCAGTGTGGTACCTAATTACTACGTGGTCCAAGCCAGAAAAAGGCCAGGATCTGTCTAACAAGTATGCGAAAAATGCGAAAGTACGAGCCAGATGAGGGCAAATCCCAGACCTAACCTGGACCTAACCGGCGTTATCCTCTAAAATATTAATCGCAACCAGGTTTAATTGACTGTGTCGGTGTGGTACCGCATTACTACGTGATCCGAGCCAGAGAAAGCCCAGGATCTTGCCAACAAGTAGGCGAAAAATGCAAAGGTACGAGCCAGATGAGGGCAAATCCCAGACCTAACCGAGACATAACCGGCGTTATCCTCTAAAATATTAATCGCAACCAGGTTTAATTGACTGTTTCGGTGTGGTACCTCATTACTACGTGATCCAAACCAGAAAAAGGCCAGGATCTAGCCATCAAGTATGCGATAGATGCGAAAGTGCGAGCCAGATGAGGGCAAATCCCAGACCTAACCGAGACATAACCGGCGTCATCCTCTAAAATATTAATCGCAACCAGGTTTAATTGACTGTTTCGGTGTGGTACCGCATTACTACGTGATCCACGCCAGAAAAAGGCCAGGATCTGGCCAACAAGTATGCGAAAAATGCGAAAGTAGGAGCCAGATCAGGGCAAATCCCAGACCTAACCGAGACATAACCGGTGTTATCCTCTAAAATATTAATCGCAACCAGGTTTAATTGACTGTTTCGGTGTGGTACCGCATTACAACGTGATCCAAACCAGAAAAAGGCCAGGATCTAGCCATCAAGTATGCGATAGATGCGAAAGTGCGAGCCAGATGAGGGCAAATACCAGAACTAACCCAGACATAACCGGCGGTATACTCTAAAATATTAATCGGAACCAGGTTTAGTTGAATGTTTCAGTGTGGTACCTAATTACTACGTGGTCCAAGCCTGAAAAAGGCCAGGATCTGGGCAACAAGTAGGCGAAAAATGCGAAGGTACGAGCCAGATGATTGCAAATACCAGAACTAACCCAGCCATAACCAGCGTTATCCTCTAAGATACTAATCGGAACCAGCTTTTATTGACGGTTTCAGAGTGGTACCACATTGCTACGTGATACAGACCAGAAAAAGGCCAGGATCTGGCCAGCAAGTATGCAAAAAATGCGAAAGTACGAGCCAGATGAGGGCGAATACCAAACCTATCCCAGACATAGCCGACGTTATCCTCTAAAATATTAGTCGGAACCAGGTTTATTTGACTGTTTCAGTGTGGTATCACATTACTACGTGGTCCAAGCCTGAAAAA
Source organism: Colletes latitarsis (assembly GCF_051014445.1). Lineage (NCBI taxonomy): Eukaryota > Metazoa > Arthropoda > Insecta > Hymenoptera > Colletidae > Colletes > Colletes latitarsis. Next base: position 1,978,929 of record NC_135134.1, on the reverse strand, counting down.
GGCCAGGATCTTGCCATCAAGTATGCGATAGATGCGAAAGTGCGAGCCAGATGAGGGCAAATTCCAGACCTAACCGAGACATAACCGGCGCTATCCTCTAAAATATTAATCGCAACCAGGTTTAATTGACTGTTTCGGTGTGGTACCGCATTACTACGTGATCCAATCCAGAAAAAGGCCAGGATCTAGCCATCAAGTATGCGATAGATGCGAAAGTGCGAGCCAGATGAGGGCAAATACCAGAACTAACTCAGACATAACCGGCGTTATCCTCTAAAATATTAATCGGAACCAGGTTTAATTGACAGTTTCGGTGTGGTACCGCATTACTACGAGATTCAAACCAGGAAAAGCCCAGGATATGGCCAACAAGTATGCGAAAAATGCGACAGTACGAGCCAGATCAGGGCAAATCCCAGACCTATCCGAGACATAACCGGCGTTATCCTCTAAAATATTAATCGCAACCAGGTTTAATTGACTGCTTCGGTGTGGTACCGCATTACTACGTAATCCGAACCAGAAAAAGCCCAGGATCTTGCCAACAAGTAGGCGAAAAATGCAAAGGTACGAGCCAAATGAGGGCAAATCCCAGACCTAACCGAGACATAACCGGCGTTATCCCCCAAAATATTAATCGCAACCAGGATTAATTGACTGTTTCGGTGTGGTACCGCATTACTACGTGATCTAAACCAGAAAAAGGCCAGGATCTTGACAACAAGTAGGCGAAAAATGCGAAGGTACGAGCCAGATGATTGCAAATACCAGAACTAACCCAGCCATAACCAGCGTTATCCTCTAAGATACTAATCGGAACCAGCTTTTATTGACGGTTTCAGAGTGGTACCACATTGCTACGTGATACAGACCAGAAAAAGGCCAGGATTTGGCCAGCAAGTATGCAAAAAATGCGAAAGTACGAGCCAGATGAGGGCGAATACCAAACCTATCCCAGACATAGCCGGCGTTATCCTCTAAAATATTAGTCGGAACCAGGTTTATTTGACTGTTTCAGTGTGGTACCACATTACTACGTGGTCCAAGCCAGAAAAAGGCCAGGATCTGGCCAACAAGTATGCGAAAAATGCGAAAGTGCGAGCCAGATGAGGGCAAATCCCAGAACTAACCCAGCCATAACCAGCGTTGTCCTCTAAGATACTAATCGGAACCAGCTTTTATTAACGGTTTCAGAGTGGTACCACATTGCTACGTGATACAGACCAGAAAAAGGCCAGGATCTGGCCAGCAAGTATGCAAAAAATGCGAAAGTACGAGCCAGATGAGGGCGAATACCAAACCTATCCCAGACATAGCCGGCGTTATCCTCTAAAATATTAGTCGGAACCAGGTTTATTTGACTGTTTCAGTGTGGTATCACATTACTACGTGGTCCAAGCCTGAAAAAGGCCAGGATCTAGCCATCAAGTATGCGATAGATGCGAAAGTGCGAGCCAGATGAGGGCAAATTCCAGACCTAACCGAGACATAACCGGCGCTATCCTCTAAAATATTAATCGCAACCAGGTTTAATTGACTGTTTCGGTGTGGTACCGCATTACTACGTGATCCAATCCAGAAAAAGGCCAGGATCTAGCCATCAAGTATGCGATAGATGCGAAAGTGCGAGCCAGATGAGGGCAAATACCAGAACTAACTCAGACATAACCGGCGTTATCCTCTAAAATATTAATCGGAACCAGGTTTAATTGACAGTTTCGGTGTGGTACCGCATTACTACGAGATTCAAACCAGGAAAAGCCCAGGATATGGCCAACAAGTATGCGAAAAATGCGAAAGTACGAGCCAGATCAGGGCAAATCCCAGACCTAACCGAGACATAACCGGCGTTATCCTCTAAAATATTAATCGCAACCAGGTTTAATTGACTGCTTCGGTGTGGTACCGCATTACTACGTAATCCGAACCAGAAAAAGCCCAGGATCTTGCCAACAAGTAGGCGAAAAATGCAAAGGTACGAGCCAAATGAGGGCAAATCCCAGACCTAACCGAGACATAACCGGCGTTATCCCCCAAAATATTAATCGCAACCAGGTTTAATTGACTGTTTCGGTGTGGTACCGCATTACTACGTGATCTAAACCAGAAAAAGGCCAGGATCTTGACAACAAGTAGGCGAAAAATGCGAAGGTACGAGCCAGATGATTGCAAATACCAGAACTAACCCAGCCATAACCAGCGTTATCCTCTAAGATACTAATCGGAACCAGCTTTTATTGACGGTTTCAGAGTGGTACCACATTGCTACGTGATACAGACCAGAAAAAGGCCAGGATCTGGCCAGCAAGTATGCAAAAAATGCGAAAGTACGAGCCAGATGAGGGCGAATACCAAACCTATCCCAGACATAGCCGGCGTTATCCTCTAAAATATTAGTCGGAACCAGGTTTATTTGACTGTTTCAGTGTGGTACCACATTACTACGTGGTCCAAGCCAGAAAAAGGCCAGGATCTGGCCAACAAGTATGCGAAAAATGCGAAAGTGCGAGCCAGATGAGGGCAAATCCCAGACCTAACCGAGACATAACCGGCGTTATCCTCTAAAATATTAATCGCAACCAGGTTTAATTGTGTGTTTCGGTGTGGTGCCGCATTACCACGTGATCCAAACCAGGAAAAGCCCAGGGTCTAGCCATCAAGTATGCGATAGATGCGAAAGTGCGAGCCAGATGTGGGCAAATACCAGAACTAAGCGAGACATAACCGGCGTTATCCTCTAAAATATTAATCGGAACCAGGTATAGTTGAATGTTTCAGTGTGGTACCTAATTACTACGTGGTCCAAGCCAGAAAAAGGCCAGGATCTGGCTAACAAGTATGCGAAAAATGCGAAAGTACGAGCCAGATGAGGGCAAATCCCAGACCTAACCGAGACATAACCGGCGTTATCCTCTAAAATATTAATCGCAACCAGGTTTATTTGACTGTTTCAGTGTGGTACCACATTACTACGTGGTCCAAGCCAGAAAAAGGCCAGGATCTAGCCATCAAGTATGCGATAGATGCGAAAGTGCGAGCCAGATGAGGCAAATACCAGAACTAACCCAGACATAACCGGCGTTATCCTCTAAAATATTAATCGGAACCAGGTTTAGTTGAACGTTTCAGTGTGGTACCTAATTACTACGTGGTCCAAGCCAGGAAAAGGACAGGATCTGGCCAACAAGTATGCGAAAGATGCGAAAGTACGAGCCAGATGACGTCAAATCCCAGACCTAACCGAGACATAACCGGCGTTATCCTCTAAAATATTAATCGCAACCAGGTTTATTTGACTGTTTCAGTGTGGTACCACATTACTACGTGCTCCGAACCAGAAAAAGCCCAGGATCTTGCCAACAAGTATGCGAAAAATGCGAAAGTACGAGCCACATGAGGGCAAATCCCAGACCTAACCCAGACATAACCGGCGTTATCCTCTAAAATATTAATCGGAACCAGGTTTAGTTGAACGTTTCAGTGTGGTACCTAATTACTACGTGGTCCAAGCCAGAAAAAGGACAGGATCTGGGCAACAAGTATGCGAAAAATGCGAAAGTACGGGCCACATGGGGGCAAATCCCAGACCTAACCGAGACGTAACCGGCGTTATCCTCTAAAATATTAATCGCAACCAGATTTAATTGACTGTTTCGGTGTGGTACCGCATTACTACGTGATCCGAACCAGAAATAGCGCAGGATCTTGACAACAAGTAGGCGAAAAATGCGAAGGTACGAGCCAGATGATTGCAAATACCAGAACTAACCCAGCCATAACCAGCGTTATCCTCTAAGATACTAATCGGAACCAGCTTTTATTGACGGTTTCAGTGTGGTACCACATTACTACGTGGTCCAAGCCAGAAAAAGGCCAGGATCTGGCCAACAAGTATGCGAAAAATGCGAAAGTGCGAGCAAGATGAGGGCAAATCCCAGACCTAACCGAGACATAACCGGCGTTATCCTGTAAAATATTAATCGCAACCAGGTTTGATTGACTGTTTCGGTGTGGTACCGCATTACTACGTGATCCAATCCAGAAAAAGGCCAGGATCTAGCCATCAAGTATGCGATAGATGCGAAAGTGCGAGCCAGATGAGGGCACATCCCAGACCTAACCGAGACATAACCGGCGTTGTCCTCCAGAATATTAATCGCAACCAGGTTTAATTGACTGTTACGGTGTGGTACCGCATTACTACGTTATCCAATCCAGAAAAAGGCCAGGATCTAGCCATCAAGTATGCGATAGATGCGAAAGTGCGAGCCAGATGAGGGCACATCCCAGACCTAACCGAGACGTAACCGGCGCTATCCTCTAAAATATTAATCGCAACCAGGTTTAATTGACTGTTTCGGTGTGGTACCGCATTACTACGTGATCCAATCCAGAAAAAGGCCAGGATCTAGCCATCAAGTATGCGATAGATGCGAAAGTGCGAGCCAGATGAGGGCAAATACCAGAACTAACTCAGACATAACCGGCGCTATCCTCTAAAATATTAATCGGAACCAGGTTTAGTCGAATGTTTCAGTGTGGTACCAAATTACCACGTGGTCCAAGCCAGAAAAAGGCCAGGACCTGGCCAACAAGTATGCGAAAAATGCAAAAGTACGAGCAAGATGAGGGCAAATCCCAGACCTAACCGAGACATAACCGGCGTTATCCTGTAAAATATTAATCGCAACCAGGTTTGATTGACTGTTTCGGTGTGGTACCGCATTACTACGTGATACGAACCAGAGAAGCCCAGGATCTTGCCAACAAGTAGGCGAAAAATGCAAAGGTACGAGCCAGATGAGGGCACATCCCAGACCTAACCGAGACATAACCGGCGTTATCCTCCAGAATATTAATCGCAACCAGGTTTAATTGAATGTTACGGTGTGGTACCGCATTACTACGTTATCCAAACCAGAAAAAGCCCAGGATCTTGACAACAAGTAAGCGAAAAATGCGACGGTACGAGCCAGATGATTGCAAATACCAGAACTAACCCAGCCATAACCAGCGTTATCCTCTAAGATACTAATCGGAACCAGCTTTTATTGACGGTTTCAGTGTGGTACCACATTACTACGTGATACAGACCTGAAAAAGGCCAGGATCTGGCCAGCAAGTATGCGAAAAATGCGAAAGTGCGAGCCAGATGAGGGCAAATCCCAGACCTAACCGAGACATAACCGGCGTTATCCTCTAAAATATTAATCGCAACCAGGTTTAATTGACTGTTTCGGTGTGGTGCCGCATTACTACGTGATCCAAACCAGGAAAAGCCCAGGATCTGGCCAACAAGTATGCGAAAAATGCGAAAGTAGGAGCCAGATCAGGGCAAATCCCAGACCTAACCGAGACATAACCGGCGTTATCCTCTAAAATATTAATCGCAACCAGGTTTAATTGACTGTTTCGGTGTGGTACCGCATTACTACGTCATCCAAACCAGAAAAAGGCCAGGAACTAGCCATCAAGTATGCGATAGATGCGAAAGTGCGAGCCAGATGAGGGCAAATCCCAGACCTAACCGAGACATAACCGGCGTTATCCTCTAAAATATTAATCGCAACCAGGTTTAATTGACTGTTTCGGTGTGGTACCGCATTACTACGTGATCCGAACCAGAAAAAGCCCAGGATCTTGCCAACAAGTAGGCGAAAAATGCAAAGGTACGAGCCAGATGAGGGCAAATCCCAGACCTAACTGAGACATAACCGGCGTTATCCTCTAAAATATTAATCGCAACCAGGTTTATTTGACTGTTTCAGTGTGGTACCACATTACTACGTGGTCCAAGCCAGAAAAAGGCCAGGATCTAGCCATCAAGTATGCGATAGATGCGAAAGTGCGAGCCAGATGAGGGCAAATACCAGAACTAACCCAGACATAACCGGCATTATCCTCTAAAATATTAATCGGAACCAGGTTTAGTTGAACGTTTCAGTGTGGTACCTAATTACTACGTGGTCCAAGCCAGGAAAAGGACAGGATCTGGCCAACAAGTATGCGAAAGATGCGAAAGTACGAGCCAGATGAGGGCAAATCCCAGACCTAACCGAGACATAACCGGCGTTATCCTCTAAAATATTAATCGCAACCAGGTTTATTTGACTGTTTCAGTGTGGTACCACATTACTACGTGCTCCGAACCAGAAAAAGCCCAGGATCTTGCCAACAAGTAGGCGAAAAATGCAAAGGCACGAGCCAGCTGCGGGCAAATCCCAGACCTAACCGAGACATAACCGGCGTTATCCTCCAAAATATTAATCGCAACCAGGTTTAATTGACTGTTACGGTGTGGTACCGCATTACTACGTGATCCAGACCAGAAAAAGCCCAGGATCTTGACAACAAGTAGGCGAAAAATGCGAAGGTACGAGCCAGATGATTGCAAATACCAGAACTAACCCAGCCATAACCAGCGTTATTCTCTAAGATACTAATCGGAACCAGCTTTTATTGACGGTTTCAGAGTGGTACCACATTGCCACGTGATACAGACCAGAAAAAGGCCAGGATCTGGCCAGCAAGTATGCGAAAAATGCGAAAGTACGAGCCAGATGAGGGCGAATACCAAACCTATCCCAGACATAGCCGGCGTTATCCTCTAAAATATTAATCGGAACCAGGTTTATTTGACTGTTTCAGTGTGGTACCACATTACTACGTGGTCCAAGCCAGAAAAAGGCCAGGATCTGGCCAACAAGTATGCGAAAAATGCGAAAGTGCGAGCCAGATGAGGGCAAATCCCAGACCTAACCGAGACATAACCGGCGTTATCCTCTAAAATATTAATCGCAACCAGGTTTAATTGACTGTTTCGGTGTGGTACCGTATTACTACGTGATCCAAACCAGAAAAAGGCCAGGATCTAGCCATCAAGTATGCGACAGATGCGAAAGTGCGTGCCAGATGAGGGCAAATACCAGAACTAACCCAGACATAACCGGCGTTATCCTCTAAAATATTAATCGGTACCAGGTTTAGTTGAATGTTTCAGTGTGGTACCTAATTACTACGTGGTCCAAGCATGAAAAAGGCCAGGATCTGGCCAACAAGTATGCGAAAAATGCGAAAGTACGAGCCAGATGAGGGCAAATCCCAGACCTAAACGAGACATAACCGGCGTTATCCTCTAAAATATTAATCGCAACCAGGTTTAATTGACAGTTTCGGTGTGGTACCGCATTACTACGTGATCCAAACCAGAAAAAGGCCAGGATCTAGCCATCAAGTATGCGATAGATGCGAAAGTGCGAGCCAGATGAGGGCAAATACCAGAACTAACCCAGACATAACCGGCGTTATCCTCTAAAATATTAATCGGAACCAGGTTTAGTCGAATGTTTCAGTGTGGTACCAAATTACTACGTGGTCCAAGCCAGAAAAAGGCCAGGATCTGGCCAACAAGTATGCGAAAAATGCGAAAGTACGAGCAAGATGAGGGCAAATCCCAGACCTAACCGAGACATAACCGGCGTTATCCTCTAAAATATTAATCGCAACCAGGTTTAATGGACTGTTTCGGTGTGGTACCGCATTACTACGTGATCCGAACCAGAGAAGCCCAGGATCTTGCCAACAAGTAGGCGAAAAATGCAAAGGTACGAGCCAGATGAGGGCACATCCCAGACCTAACCGAGACATAACCGGCGTTATCCTCCAGAATATTAATCGCAACCAGGTTTAATTGACTGTTACGGTGTGGTACCGCATTACTACGTTATCCAAACCAGAAAAAGCCCAGGATCTTGACAACAAGTAGGCGAAAAATGCGAAGGTACGAGCCAGATGATTGCAAATACCAGAACTAACCCAGCCATAACCAGCGTTATCCTCTAAGATACTAATCGGAACCAGCTTTTATTGACGGTTTCAGTGTGGTACCACATTACTACGTGATACAGACCTGAAAAAGGCCAGGATCTGGCCAGCAAGTATGCGAAAAATGAGAAAGTACGAGACAGATGAGGGCAAATACCAGACCTATCCGAGACATAGCCGGCGTTATCCTCCAGAATATTAATCGCAACCAGGTTTAATTGACTGTTACGGTGTGGTACCGCATTGCTACGTTATCCAAACCTGAAAAAGCCCAGGATCTTGACAACAAGTAGGCGAAAATAGCGAAGGTACGAGCCGGATGATTGCAAATACCAGAACTAACCCAGCCATAACCAGCGTTATCCTCTAAGATACTAATCGGAACCAGCTTTTATTAACGGTTTCCGTGTGGTGCCACATTACTACGTGATACAGACCAGAAAAAGGCCAGGATCTGGCCAGCAAGTATGCGAAAAATGCGAAAGTGCGAGCCAGATGAGGGCAAATCCCAGACCTAACCGAGACATAACCGGCGTTATCCTCTAAAATATTAATCGCAACCAGGTTTAATTGACTGTTTCGGTGTGGTACCGCATTACTACGTGATCCGAACCAGAAAAATCCCAGGATCTTGCCAACAAGTAGGCGAAAAATGCAAAGGTACGACCCAGATGAGGGCAAATCCCAGACCTAACCGAGACATAACCGGCGTTATCCTGTAAAATATTAATCGCAACCAGGTTTAATTGACTGTTTCGGTGTGGTACCGCATTACTACGACATCCAACCTAGAAAAAGGCCAGGATCTAGCCATCAAGTATGCGAAAAATGCGAAAGTGCGAGCCAGATGAGGGCAAATCCCAGACCTAACCGAGACATGACCGGCGGTATCCTCTAAGATACTAATCGGAACCAGCTTTTATTGACGGTGTCAGTGTGGTACCTAATTACTACGTGGTCCAAGCCAGGAAATGGACAGGATCTGGCCAACAAGTATGCGAAAGATGCGAAAGTAGGAGCCAGATCAGGGCAAATACCAAACCTATCCCAGACATAGCCGGCGTTATCCTCTAAAATATTAATCGGAACCAGGTTTATTTGACTGTTTCAGTGTGGTACCACATTACTACGTGGTCCAAGCCAGAAAAAGGCCAGGATCTGGCCAACAAGTATGCGAAAAATGCGAAAGTGCGAGCCAGATGAGGGCAAATCCCAGACCTATCCGAGACATAGCCGGCGTTATCCTCTAAAATATTAATCGCAACCAGGTTTAATTGACTGTTTCGGTGTGGTACCGCATTACTACGTGATCCAAGCCAGAAAAAGGCCAGGATCTGGCCAACAAGTATGCGAAAAATGCGAAAGTAGGAGCCAGATCAGGGCAAATCCCAGACCTAACCGAGACATAACCGGCGTTATCCTCTAAAATATTAATCGCAACCAGGTTTAATTGACAGTTTCGGTGTGGTACCGCATTACTACGTGATCCAACCCAGAAAAAGCCCAGGATCTTGACAACAAGTAGGCGAAAAATGCGAAGGTACGAGCCAGATGATTGCAAATACCAGAACTAACCCAGCCATAACCAGCGTTATCCTCTAAGATACTAATCGGAACCAGCTTTTATTGACGGTTTCAGAGTGGTACCACATTGCCACGTGATACAGACCAGAAAAAGGCCAGGATCTGGCCAGCAAGTATGCGAAAAATGCGAAAGTACGAGCCAGATGAGGGCGAATACCAAACCTATCCCAGACATAGCCGGCGTTATCCTCCAAAATATTAATCGGAACCAGGTTTATTTGACTGTTTCAGTGTGGTACCACATTACTACGTGGTCCAAGCCAGAAAAAGGCCAGGATCTGGCCAACAAGTATTCGAAAAATGCGAAAGTGCGAGCCAGATGAGGGCAAATCCCAGACCTAACCGAGACATAACCGGCGTTATCCTCTAAAATATTAATCGCAACCAGGTTTAATAGACTGTTTCGGTGTGGTGCCGCATTACTACGTGATCCAAACCAGGAAAAGCCCAGGATCTGGCCAACAAGTATGCGAAAAAAGCGAAAGTAGGAGCCAGATCAGGGCAAATCCCAGACATAACCGAGACATAACCGGCGTTATCCTCTAAAATATTAATCGCAACCAGGTTTAATTGACTGTTTCGGTGTGGTACCGCATTACTACGTCATCCAAGCCAGAAAAAGGCCAGGATCTGGCCAACAAGTATGCGAAAAATGCGAAAGTAGGAGCCAGATCAGGGCAAATCCCAGACCTAACCGAGACATAACCGGTGTTATCCTCTAAAATATTAATCGCAACCAGGTTTAATTGACTGTTTTGGTGTGGTACCGCATTACTACGTGATCTAAACCAGAAAAAGGCCAGGATCTAGCCATCAAGTATGCGATAGATGCGAAAGTGCGAGCCAGATGAGGGCAAATACCAGAACTAACCCAGACATAACCGGCGGTATCCTCTAAAATATTAATCGGAACCAGGTTTAGTTGAATGTTTCAGTGTGGTACCTAATTACTACCTGGTCCATGCCTGAAAAAGACCAGGATCTGGGCAACAAGTATGCGAAAAATGCGAAAGTACGAGCCAGATGAGGGCAAATCCCAGACCTAACCGAGACATAACCGGCGTTATCCTCTAAAATATTAATCGCAACCAGGTTTAATTGACTGTTTCGGTGTGGTTCCGCATTACTACGTGATCCGAACCAGAAAAAGCCCAGGATCTTGACAACAAGTAGGCGAAAAATGCGAAGGTACGAGCCAGATGATTGCAAATATCAGAACTAACCCAGCCATAACCAGCGTTATCGTCTAAGATACTAATCGGAACCAGCTTTTATTGACGGTTTCAGTGTGGTACCACATTACTACGTGATCCAAACCAGAAAAAGGCCAGGATCTAGCCATCAAGTATGCGATAGATGCGAAAGTGCGTGCCAGATGAGGGCAAATACCAGAACTAACCCAGACATAACCGGCGTTATCCTCTAAAATATTAATCGGTACCAGGTTTAGTTGAATGTTTCAGTGTGGTACCTAATTACTACGTGGTCCAAGCATGAAAAAGGCCAGGATCTGGCCAACAAGTATGCGAAAAATGCGAAAGTACGAGCCAGATGAGGGCAAATCCCAGACCTAAACGAGACATAACCGGCGTTATCCTCTAAAATATTAATCGCAACCAGGTTTAATTGACAGTTTCGGTGTGGTACCGCATTACTACGTGATCCAAACCAGAAAAAGGCCAGGATCTAGCCATCAAGTATGCGATAGATGCGAAAGTAGGAGCCAGATCAGGGCAAATCCCAGACCTAACCGAGACATAACCGGTGTTATCCTCTAAAATATTAATCGCAACCAGGTTTAATTGACTGTTTCGGTGTGGTACCGCATTACTACGTGATCTAAACCAGAAAAAGGCCAGGATCTAGCCATCAAGTATGCGATAGATGCGAAAGTGCGAGCCAGATGAGGGCAAATACCAGAACTAACCGAGACATAACCGGCGTTATCCTCCAAAATATTAATCGCAACCAGGTTTAATTGACTGTTACGGTGTGGTACCGCATTACTACGTGATCTAAACCAGAAAAAGGCCAGGATCTAGCCATCAAGTATGCGATAGATGCGAAAGTGCGAGCCAGATGAGGGCAAATACCAGAACTAACCCAGACATAACCGGCGGTATCCTCTAAAATATTAATCGGAACCAGGTTTAGATGAAGGTTTCAGTGTGGTACCTAATTACTACGTGGTCCAAACCAGGAAAAGGACAGGATCTGGCCAACAAGTATGCGAAAGATGCGAAAGTACGAGCCAGATGAGGGCAAATCCCTGACCTAACCGAGACATAACCGGTGTTATCCTCTAAAATATTAATCGCAACCAGGTTTATTTGACTGTTTCAGTGTGGTACCACATTACTACGTGCTCCGAACCAGAAAAAGCCCAGGATCTTGCCAACAAGTAGGCGAAAAATGCAAAGGCACGAGCCAGATGCGGGCAAATCCCAGACCTAACCGAGACATAACCGGCGTTATCCTCCAAAATATTAATCGCAACCAGGTTTAATTGACTGTTACGGTGTGGTACCGCATTACTACGTGATCCAGACCAGAAAAAGCCCAGGATCTTGACAACAAGTAGGCGAAAAATGCGAAGGTACGAGCCAGATGATTGCAAATACCAGAACTAACCCAGCCATAATCAGCGTTATCCTCTAAGATACTAATCGGAACCAGCTTTTATTGACGGTTTCAGAGTGGTACCACATTGCCACGTGATACAGACCAGAAAAAGGCCAGGATCTGGCCAGCAAGTATGCGAAAAATGCGAAAGTACGAGCCAGATGAGGGCGAATACCAAACCTATCCCAGACATAGCCGGCGTTATCCTCTAAAATATTAATCGGAACCAGGTTTATTTGACTGTTTCAGTGTGGTACCACATTACTACGTGGTCCAAGCCAGAAAAAGGCCAGGATCTGGCCAACAAGTATGCGAAAAATGCGAAAGTGCGAGCCAGATGAGGGCAAATCCCAGACCTAACCGAGACATAACCGGCGTTATCCTCTAAAATATTAATCGCAACCAGGTTTAATTGACTGTTTCGGTGTGGTACCGTATTACTACGTGATCCAAACCAGAAAAAGGCCAGGATCTAGCCATCAAGTATGCGATAGATGCGAAAGTGCGTGCCAGATGAGGGCAAATACCAGAACTAACACAGACATAACCGGCGTTATCCTCTAAAATATTAATCGGTACCAGGTTTAGTTGAATGTTTCAGTGTGGTACCTAATTACTACGTGGTCCAAGCATGAAAAAGGCCAGGATCTGGCCAACAAGTATGCGAAAAATGCGAAAGTACGAGCCAGATGAGGGCAAATCCCAGACCTAAACGAGACATAACCGGCGTTATCCTCTAAAATATTAATCGCAACCAGGTTTAATTGACAGTTTCGGTGTGGTACCGCATTACTACGTGATCCAACCCAGAAAAAGGCCAGGATCTAGCCATCAAGTATGCGATAGATGCGAAAGTGCGAGCCAGATGAGGGCAAATACCAGAACTAACCCAGACATAACCGGCGTTATCCTCTAAAATATTAATCGGAACCAGGTTTAGTTGAACGTTTCAGTGTGGTACCTAATTACTACGTGGTCCAAGCCAGAAAAAGGACAGGATCTGGCCAACAAGTATGCGAAAAATGCGAAAGAACGAGCCACATGAGGGCAAATCCCAGACCTAACCGAGACGTAACCGGCGTTATCCTCTAAAATATTAATCGCAACCAGGTTTATTTGGCTGTTTCAGTGTGGTACCACATTACTACGTGGTCCATGCCAGAAAAAGGCCAGGATCTGGCCAACAAGTATGCGAAAAATGCGAAAGTACGAGCAAGATGAGGGCAAATCCCAGACCTAACCGAGTCATAACCGGCGTTATCCTCTAAAATATTAATCGCAACCAGGTTTAATTGACTGTTTCGGTGTGGTACCGCATTACTACGTGATCCGAACCAGAGAAGCCCAGGATCTTCCCAACAAGTAGGCGAAAAATGCAAAGGTACGAGCCAGATGAGGGCACATCCCAGACCTAACCGAGACATAACCGGCGTTATCCTCCAGAATATTAATCGCAACCAGGTTTAATTGACTGATACGGTGTGGTACCGCATTACTACGTTATCCAAACCAGAAAAAGCCCAGGATCTTGACAACAAGTAGGCGAAAAATGCGAAGGTACGAGCCAGATGATTGCAAATACCAGAACTAACCCAGCCATTACCAGCGTTATCCTCTAAGATACTAATCGGAACCAGCTTTTATTGACGGTTTCAGTGTGGTACCACATTACTACGTGATACGGACCTGAAAAAGGCCAGGATCTGGCCAGCAAGTATGCGAAAAATGCGAAAGTACGAGACAGATGAGGGCAAATACCAGACCTATCCGAGACATAGCCGGCGTTATCCTCTAAAATATTAATCGCAACCAGGTTTAATTGACTGTTTCGGTGTTGTACCGCATTACTACGTGATCCAAGCCAGAAAAAGGCCAGGATCTGGCCAACAAGTATGCGAAAAATGCGAAAGTAGGAGCCAGATCAGGGCAAATCCCAGACCTAACCGAGACATAACCGGTGTTATCCTCTAAAATATTAATCGCAACCAGGTTTAATTGACTGTTTCGGTGTGGTACCGCATTACTACGTGATCTAAACCAGAAAAAGGCCAGGATCTAGCCATCAAGTATGCGATAGATGCGAAAGTGCGAGCCAGATGAGGGCAAATACCAGAACTAACCCAGACATAACCGGCGGTATCCTCTAAAATATTAATCGGAACCAGGTTTAGTTGAATGTTTCAGTGTGGTACCTAATTACTACCTGGTCCATGCCTGAAAAAGACCAGGATCTGGGCAACAAGTATGCGAAAAATGCGAAAGTACGAGCCAGATGAGGGCAAATCCCAGACCTAACCGAGACATAACCGGCGTTATCCTCTAAAATATTAATCGCAACCAGGTTTAATTGACTGTTTCGGTGTGGTTCCGCATTACTACGTGATCCGAACGAGAAAAAGCCCAGGATCTTGACAACAAGTAGGCGAAAAATGCGAAGGTACGAGCCAGATGATTGCAAATATCAGAACTAACCCAGCCATAACCAGCGTTATCCTCTAAGATACTAATCGGAACCAGCTTTTATTGACGGTTTCAGTGTGGTACCACATTACCACGTGGTCCAAGCCAGAAAAAGGCCAGGATCTGGCCAACAAGTATGCGAAAAATGCGAAAGTGCGAGCCAGATGAGGGCAAATCCCAGACCTAACCGAGACATAACCGGCGCTATCCTCTAGAATATTGATCGCAACCAGGTTTAATTGACTGTTTCGGTGTGGTACCGCATTACTACGTGATCCAATCCAGATAAAGGCCAGGATCTAGCCATCAAGTATGCGATAGATGCGAAAGTGCGAGCCAGATGAGGGCAAATACCAGAACTAACTCAGACATAACCGGCGTTATCCTCTAAAATATTAATCGGAACCAGGTTTAATTGACAGTTTCGGTGTGGTACCGCATTACTACGTGATCCAAACCAGGAAAAGCACAGGATCTGGCCAACAAGTATGCGAAAAATGCGAAAGTAGGAGCCAGATCAGGGCAAATCCCAGACCTAACCGAGACATAACCGGCGTTATCCTCCAAAATATTAATCGCAACCATGTTTAATTGACTGCTTCGGTGTGGTACCGCATTACTACGACATCCAACCTAGAAAAAGGCCAGGATCTAGCCATCAAGTATGCGATAGATGCGAAAGTGCGTGCCAGATGAGGGCAAATCCCAGACCTAAGTGAGACATAACCGGCGTTATCCTCTAAAATATTAATCGCAACCAGGTTTAATTCACTGTTTCGGTGTGGTACCGCATTACTACGTGATCCGAACCAGAAAAAGCCCAGGATCTTGCCAACAAGTAGGCGAAAAATGCAAAGGTACGACCCAGATGAGGGCAAATCCCAGACCTAACCGAGACATAACCGGCGTTAGCCCCCAAAATATTAATCGCAACCAGCTTTAATTGACTGTTTCAGTGTGGTACCTAATTACTACGTGGTCCAAGCCAGAAAAAGGCCAGGATCTTGCCAACAAGTAGGCGAAAAATGCAAAGGTACGAGCCAGATGAGTGCAAATCCCAGACCTAACCGAGACATAACCGGCGTTATCCTCCAGGATATTAATCGCAACCAGGTTTAATTGACTGTTACGGTGTGGTACCGCATTACTACGTGATCCAAACCAGAAAAAGGCCAGGATCTAGCCATCAAGTATGCGATAGATTCGAAAGTGCGAGCCAGATGAGGGCAAATACCAGAACTAACCGAGACATAACCGGCGTTATCCTCTAAAATATTAATCGGAACCAGGTTTAGTTGAATGTTTCAGTGTGGTACCTAATTACTACGTGGTCCAAGCCAGAAAAAGGCCAGGATCTGGCTAACAAGTATGCGAAAAATGCGAAAGTACGAGCCAGATGAGGGCAAATCCCAGACCTAACCGAGACATAACCGGCGTTATCCTCTAAAATATTAATCGCAACCAGGTTTAATTGACTGTTTCGGTGTGGTACCGCATTACTACGTGATCCGAACCAGAAAAAGCCCAGGATCTTGCCACCAAGTAGGCGAAAAATGCAAAGCTACGAGCCAGATGAGGACAAATCCCAGACCTAACCGAGACATAACCGGCGTTATCCTCCAGAATATTAATCGCAACCAGGTTTAATTGACTGTTACGGTGTGGTACCGCATTGCTACGTTATCCAAACCTGAAAAAGCCCAGGATCTTGACAACAAGTAGGCGAAAATAGCGAAGGTACGAGCCGGATGATTGCAAATACCAGAACTAACCCAGCCATAACCAGCGTTATCCTCTAAGATACTAATCGGAACCAGCTTTTATTAACGGTTTCCGTGTGGTACCACATTACTACGTGATACAGACCAGAAAAAGGCCAGGATCTGGCCAGCAAGTATGCGAAAAATGCGAAAGTGCGAGCCAGATGAGGGCAAATCCCAGACCTAACCGAGACATAACCGGCGTTATCCTCTAAAATATTAATCGCAACCAGGTTTAATTGACTGTTTCGGTGTGGTACCGCATTACTACGTGATCCGAACCAGAAAAAGCCCAGGATCTTGCCAACAAGTAGGCGAAAAATGCAAAGGTACGACCCAGATGAGGGCAAATCCCAGACCTAACCGAGACATAACCGGCGTTATCCTCTAAAATATTAATCGCAACCAGGTTTAATTGACTGTTTCGGTGTGGTACCGCATTACTACGACATCCAACCTAGAAAAAGGCCAGGATCTAGCCATCAAGTATGCGATAGATGCGAATGTGCGAGCCAGATGAGGGCAAATCCCAGACCTAACCGAGACATAACCGGCGTTATCCTCTAAAATATTAATCGCAACCAGGTTTAATTGACTGTTTCGGTGTGGTACCGCATTACTACGTGATCCGAACCAGAAAAAGCCCAGGATCTTGACAACAAGTAGGCGAAAAATGCGAAAGTACGAGCCACATGAGGGCAAATCCCAGACCTAACCGAGACATAACCGGCGTTATCCTCTAAAATAAAAATCGCAACCAGGTTTAATTGACTGTTTCGGTGTGGTACCGCATTACTACGACATCCAACCTCGAAAAAGGCCAGGATCTAGCCATCAAGTATGCGATAGATGCGAAAGTGCGAGCCAGATGAGGGCAAATCCCAGACCTAACCGAGACATAACCGGCGTTATCCTCTAAAATATTAATCGCAACCAGGTTTAATTGACTGTTTCGGTGTGGTACCGCATTACTACGTGATCCGAACCAGAAAAAGCCCAGGATCTTGCCAACAAGTAGGCGAAAAATGCAAAGGTACGACCCAGATGAGGGCAAATCCCAGACCTAACCGAGACATAACCGGCGTTATCCCCCAAAATATTAATCGCAAACAGGTTTAATTGACTGTTTCGGTGTGGTACAGCATTACTACGTGATCTAAACCAGAAAAAGGCCAGGATCTTGACAACAAGTTGGCGAAACATGCGAAGGTACGAGCCAGATGATTGCAAATACCAGAACTAACCCAGTCATAACCAGCGTTATCCTCTAAAATATTAATCGGAACCAGGTTTAGTTGAATGTTTCAGTGTGGTACCTAATTACTACGTGGTCCAAGCCAGAAAAAGGCCAGGATCTGGCTAACAAGTATGCGAAAAATGCGAACGTACGAGCCAGATGTGGGCAAATCCCAGACCTAACCGAGACATAACCGGCGTTATCCTCTAAAATATTAATCGCAACCAGGTTTAATTGACTGTTTCGGTGTGGTACCGCATTACTACGTGATCCGAACCAGAAAAAGCCCAGGATCTTGCCAACAAGTAGGCGAAAAATGCAAAGGTACGAGCCAGATGAGGACAAATCCCAGACCTAACCGAGACATAACCGGCGTTATCCTCCAGAATATTAATCGCAACCAGGTTTAATTGACTGTTACGGTGTGGTAACGCATTGCTACGTAATCCAAACCAGAAAAAGCCCAGGATCTTTACAACAAGTAGGCGAAAAATGCGAAGGTACGAGCCAGATGATTGCAAATACCAGAACTAACCCAGCCATAACCAGCGTTATCCTCTAAGATACTAATCGGAACCAGCTTTTATTGACCGTTTCAGTGTGGTACCACATTACTACGTGATACAGACCAGAAAAAGGCCAGGATCTGGCCAGCAAGTATGCGAAAAATGCGAAAGTACGAGCCAGATGGGGGCAAATACCAGACCTATCCCAGACATAGCCGGCGTTATCCCCTAAAATAATAATCGGAACCATGTTTATTTGACTGTTTCAGTGTGGTACCACATTACTACGTGGTCCAAGCCAGAAAAAGGCCAGGATCTGGCCAACAAGTATGCGAAAAATGCGAAAGTGCGAGCCAGATGAGGGCAAATCCCAGACCTAACCGAGACATAACCGGCGCTATCCTCTAAGATACTAATCGGAACCAGCTTTTATTGACGGTGTCAGTGTGGTACCACATTACTACGTGATACAGACCAGAAAAAGGCCAGGATCTGGCCAGCAAGCATGCGAAAAATGCGAAAGTACGATCCAGATGAGGGCAAATACCAGACCTATCCCAGACATAGCCGGCGTTATCCTCTAAAATATTAATCGGAACCATGTTTATTTGACTGTTTCAGTGTGGTACCACATTACTACGTGGTCCAAGCCAGAAAAAGGCCAGGATCTGGCCAACAAGTATGCGAAAAATGCGAAAGTGCGAGCCAGATGAGGGCAAATCCCAGACCTAGCCGAGACATAACCGGCGCTATCCTCTAAAATATTATTCGCAACCAGGTTTAATTGACTGTTACGGTGTGGTAACGCATTGCTACGTTATCGAAACCAGAAAAAGCCCAGGATCTTGCCAACAAGTAGGCGAAAAATGCAAAGGTACGAGCCAGATGAGGGCAAATCCCAGACCTAACCGAGACATAACCGGCGTTATCCCCCAAAATATTAATCGCAACCAGGTTTGATTGACTGTTACGGTGTGGTACCGCATTACTACGTGATCCAAACCAGAAAAAGCCGAGGATCTTGACAACAAGTAGGCGAAAAATGCAAAGGTACGAGCCAGATGAGGACAAATCCCAGACCTAACCGAGACATAACCGGCGTTATCCTCCAAAATATTAATCGCAACCAGGTTTAATTGACTTTTTCGGTGTGGTACCGCATTACTACGTGATGCAAGCCAGAAAAAGGCCAGGATCTGGCCAACAAGTATGCGAAAAATGCGAAGGTACGAGCCAGATGATTGCAAATACCAGAACTAACCCAGCCATAACCAGCGTTATCCTCTAAGATACTAATCGGAACGAGCTTTTATTGACGGTTTCAGTGTGGTACCACATTACTACGTGATACAGGCCAGAAAAAGGCCAGGATCTGGCCAGCAAGTATGCGAAAAATGCGAAAGACCGAGCCAGATGAGGGCAAATCCCAGACCTAACCGAGACATAACCGGCGTTATCCTCTAAGATATTAATCGCAACCAGGTTTAATTGACAGTTTCGGTGTGGTACCGCATTACTACGTGATCCAAACCAAAAAAAGGCCAGGATCTAGCCATCAAGTATGCGATAGATGCGAAAGTGCGAGCCAGATGAGGGCAAATACCAGAACTAACCGAGACATAACCGGCGTTATCCTCTAAAATATTAATCGCAACCAGGTTTAATTGACTTTTTCGGTGTGGTACCGCATTACTACGTGATCCAAGCCAGAAAAAGGCCAGGATCTGGCCAACAAGTATGCGAAAAATGCGAAAGTAGGAGCCAGATCAGGGCAAATCCCAGACCTAACCGAGACATAACCGGCGTTATCCTCTAAAATATTAATTGCAACCAGGTTTAATTGACTGCTTCGGTGTGGTACCGCATTACTACGTGATCCATACCAGGAAAAGCCCAGGATCTGGCCAACAAGTATGCGAAAAATGCGAAAGTAGGAGTCAGATCAGGGCAAATCCCAGACCTAACCGAGACATAACCGGCGTTATCCTCTAAAATATTAATCGCAACCAGGTTTAATTGACTGTTTCGGTGTGGTACCGCATTACTACGACATCCAACCTAGAAAAAGGCCCGGATCTAGCCATCAAGTATGCGATAGATGCGAAAGTGCGAGCCAGATGAGGGCAAATCCCAGACCCAACCGAGACATAACCGGCGTTATCCCCCAAAATATTAATCGCAACCATTTTTAATTGGCTGTGACGGTGTGGTACCGCATTACTACGTGATCCAAACCAGAAAAAGCCCAGGATCTTGACAACAAGTAGGTGAACAATGCGAAGGTACGAGCCAGATGATTGCAAATACCAGAACTAACCCAGCCATAACCAGCGTTATCCTCTAAGATACTTATCGGAACCAGCTTTTATTGACGGTTTCAGTGTGGTACCACATTACTACGTGATACAGACCAGAAAAAGGCCAGGATATGGCCAGCAAGTATGCGAAAAATGCGAAAGTAGGAGCCAGATGGGGGCGAATACCAGACCTATCCCAGATATAGCCGGCGTTATCCTCTAAAATATTAATCGGAACCAGGTTTAGTTGAATGTTTCAGTGTGGTACCTAATTACTACGTGGTCCAAGCCTGAAAAAGGCCAGGATCTGGCCAACAAGTATGCGAAAAATGCGAAAGTACGAGCCAGATGAGGGCAAATCCCTGACCTAACCGAGACATAACCGGCGTTATCCTCTAAAATATTAATCGCAACCAGGTTTAATTGACTGTTTCGGTGTGGTGCCGCATTACTACGTGATCCAAACCAGGAAAAGCCCAGGATCTGGCCAACAAGTATGCGAAAAATGCGAAAGTATTAGCCAGAGGAGGGCAAATCCCAGACCTAACCGAGACATAAGCGGCGTTATCCTCTAAAATATTAATCGCAACCAGGTTTAATTGACTGTTCCGGTGTGGTACCGCATTACTACGTGATCCGAACCAGAAAAAGCCCAGGATCTTGCCATCAAGTAGGCGAAAAATGCGAAGGTACGAGCCAGATGAGGGCAAATCTCTGACCTAACCGAGACATAACCGGCGTTATCCTCTAAAATATTAATCGGAACCAGGTTTAATTGACTGTTTCAGTGTGGTACCATATTACTACGTGATCCAAACCAGGAAAAGCCCAGGATCTGGCCAACAAGTATGCGAAAAATGCAAAAGTAGGAGCCAGATCAGGGCAAATCCCAGACCTAACCGGGACATAACCAGCGTTATCCTCTAAAATATTAATCGCAACCAGGTTTAATTGACTTTTTCGGTGTGGTACCGCATTACTACGTCATCCAAACCAGAAAAAGTCCAGGAACTAGCCATCAAGTATGCGAAAAATGCGAAAGTAGGTGCCAGATCAGGGCAAATCCCAGACCTAACCGAGACATAACCGGCGTTATCCTCTAAAATATTAATCGCAACCAGGTTTAATTGACTGTTTCGGTGTGGTACCGCATTACTACGTGATCCGAACCAGAAAAAGCCCAGGATCTTGCCAACAAGTAGGCGAAAAATGCAAAGGTACGAGCCAGATGAGGGCAAATCCCAGACCTAACCGAGACATAACCGGCGTTATCCTCTAAAATATTAATCGCAACCAGGTTTATTTGACTGTTTCAGTGTGGTACCACATTACTACGTGGTCCAAGCCAGAAAAAGGCCAGGATCTAGCCATCAAGTATGCGATAGATGCGAAAGTGCGAGCCAGATGAGGGCAAATACCAGAACTAACCCAGACATAACCGGCGTTATCCTCTAAAATATTAACCGGAACCAGGTTTAGTTGAACGTTTCAGTGTGGTACCTAATTACTACGTGGTCCAAGCCAGGAAAAGGACAGGATCTGGCCAACAAGTATGCGAAAGATGCGAAAGTACGAGCCAAATGAGGGCAAATCCCAGACCTAACCGAGACATAACCGGCGTTATCCTCTAAAATATTAATCGCAACCAGGTTTATTTGACTGTTTCAGTGTGGTACCACATTACTACGTGCTCCGAACCAGAAAAAGCCCAGGATCTTGCCAACAAGTAGGCGAAAAATGCAAAGGCACGAGCCAGATGCGGGCAAATCCCAGACCTAACCGAGACATAACCGGCGTTATCCTCCAAAATATTAATCGCAACCAGGTTTAATTGACTGTTACGGTGTGGTACCGCATTACTACGTGATCCAGACCAGAAAAAGCCCAGGATCTTGACAACAAGTAGGCGAAAAATGCGAAGGTACGAGCCAGATGATTGCAAATACCAGAACTAACCCAGCCATAACCAGCGTTATCCTCTAAGATACTAATCGGAACCAGCTTTTATAGACGGTTTCAGAGTGGTACCACATTGCCTCTAAAATATTAATCGCAACCAGGTTTAATTGACTGTTTCGGTGTGGTACCGGATTACTACGTGATCCAAACCAGAAAACGGCCAGGATCTAGCCATCAAGTATGCGATAGATGCGAAAGTGCGAGCCAGATGAGGGCAAATACCAGAACTAACCCAGACATAACCGGCGTTATCCTCAAAAATATTAATCGGAACCAGGTTTAGTTGAATGTTTCAGTGTGGTACCTAATTACTACTTGGTCCAAGCCTGAAAAAGGCCAGGATCTGGCCAACAAGTAGGCGAAAAATGCGAATGTACTAGCCAGATGAGGGCAAATACCAGAACTAACCCAGCCATAACCGGCGTTATCCTCCAAAATATTAATCGGAACCAGGTTTATTTGACTGTTTTAGTGTGGTACCACATTACTACGTTGTCCAAGCCTGAAAAAGGCCAGGATCTGGCCAGCAAGTATGCGAAAAATGCGAAAGTGCGAGCCAGATGAGGGCAAATCCCAGACCTAACCGAGACATAACCGGCGTTATCCTCCAAAATATTCATCGCAACCAGGTTTCATTGACTGCTTCGGTGCGGTACCACATTACGACGGGATACAAACCCGAAAAAGCCCTGGATCTGGCCAACAAGTATACGAGCAATGCGAAAGTACCAGCGAGATGAGGGCAAATCCCAGACCTAAGCCCGACATAACCGGCGTTATCCTCTAAAATATTAATCGCAACCAGGTTTAATTGACAGTTTCGGTGTGGTACCGCATAACTACGTGATCCAAACCAGAAAAAGGCCAGGATCTGGCCAGCAAGTATGCGAAAAATGCGAAAGTGCGAGCCAGATGAGGGCAAATACCAGAACTAACCCAGACATAACCGGCGTTATCCTCTAAAATATTAATCGGAACCAGGTTTAGTTGAATGTTTCAGTGTGGTACCAAATTACTACGTGGTCCAAGCCAGAAAAAGGCCAGGATCTGGCCAACAAGTAGGCGAAAAATGCAAAGGTGCGAGCCAGATGAGGACAAATCCCAGACCTAACCGAGACATAACCGGCGTTATCCTCCAGAATATTAATCGCAACCAGGTTTAATTGACTGTTACGGTGTGGTACCGCATTGCTACGTTATCCAAACCAGGAAAAGCCCAGGATCTGGCCAACAAGTATGCGAAAAATGCGAAAGTAGGAGCCAGATCAGGGCAAATCCCAGACCTAACCCAGACATAACCGGCGTTATCCTCTAAAATATTAATCGGAACCAGGTTTAGTTGAATGTTTCAGTGTGGTACCTAATTACTACGTGGTCCAAGCCTGAAATGGCCAGGATCTGGCCAACAAGTATGCGAAAAATGCGAAAGTACGAGCCAGATGAGGGCAAATCCCAGACCTAAACGAGACATAACCGGTGTTATCCTCTAAAATATTAATCGCAACCAGGTTTAATTGACAGTTTCGGTGTGGTACCGCATTACTACGTGATCCAAACCAGAAGAAGGCCAGGATCTGGCCATCAAGTATGCGATAGATGCGAAAGTGCGAGCCAGATGAGGGCAAATACCAGAACTTACCGAGACATAACCGGCGTTATCCTCTAAAATATTAATCGGAACCAGGTTTAGTTGAACGTTTCAGTGTGGTACCAAATTACTACGTGGTCCAAGCCAGAAAAAGGCCAGGATCTGGCCAACAAGTATGCGAAAAATGCGAAAGTACGAGCAAGATGAGGGCAAATCCCAGACCTAACCGAGACATAACCGGCGTTATCCTCTATAATATTATTCGCAACCAGGTTTAATTGACTGTTTCGGTGTGGTACCGCATTACTACGTGATTCGAACCAGAGAAGCCCAGGATCTTGCCAACAAGTAGGCGAAAAATGCAAAGGTACGAGCCAGATGAGGGCACATCCCAGACCTAACCGAGACATAACCGGCGTTATCCACCAGAATATTAATCGCAACCAGGTTTAATTGACTGTTCCGGTGTGGTACCGCATTACTACGTTATCCAAACCAGAAAAAGCCCAGGATCTTGACAACAAGTAGGCGAAAAATGCGAAGGTACGAGCCAGATTATTGCAAATACCAGAACTAGCCCAGCCATAACCAGCGTTATCCTCTAAGATACTAATCGGAACCAGCTTTTATTGACGGTTTCAGTGTGGTACCACATTACTACGTGATACAGACCTGAAAAAGGCCAGGATCTGGCCAGCAAGTATGCGAAAAATGCGAAAGTGCGAGCCAGATGAGGGCAAATCCCAGACCTAACCGAGACATAACCGGCGTTATCCCCTAAAATATTAATCGCAACCAGGTTTAATTGACTGTTTCGGTGTGGTACCGCATTACTGCGTGATCCAAACCAGAAATGGCCAGGATCTAGCCATCAAGTATGCCATAGATGCGAAAGTGCGAGCCAGATGAGGGCAAATACCAGAACTTACCGAGACATAACCGGCGTTATCCTCTAAAATATTAATCGGAACCAGGTTTAGTTGAACGTTTCAGTGTGGTACCAAATTACTACGTGGTCCAAGCCAGAAAAAGGCCAGGATCTGGCCAACAAGTATGCGAAAAATGCGAAAGTACGAGCAAGATGAGGGCAAATCCCAGACCTAACCGAGACATAACCGGCGTTATCCTCTATAATATTATTCGCAACCAGGTTTAATTGACTGTTTCGGTGTGGTACCGCATTACTACGTGATCCGAACCAGAGAAGCCCAGGATCTTGCCAACAAGTAGGCGAAAAATGCAAAGGTACGAGCCAGATGAGGGCACATCCCAGACCTAACCGAGACATAACCGGCGTTATCCTCCAGAATATTAATCGCAACCAGGTTTAATTGACTGTTACGGTGTGGTGCCGCATTACTACGTTATCCAAACCAGAAAAAGCCCAGGATCTTGACAACAAGTAAGCGAAAAATGCGAAGGTACGAGCCAGATTATTGCAAATACCAGAACTAGCCCAGCCATAACCAGCGTTATCCTCTAAGATACTAATCGGAACCAGCTTTTATTGACGGTTTCAGTGTGGTACCACATTACTACGTGATACAGACCTGAAAAAGGCCAGGATCTGGCCAGCAAGTATGCGAAAAATGCGAAAGTGCGAGCCAGATGAGGGCAAATCCCAGACCTAACCGAGACATAACCGGCGTTATCCCCTAAAATATTAATCGCAACCAGGTTTAATTGACTGTTTCGGTGTGGTACCGCATTACTGCGTGATCTAAACCAGAAATGGCCAGGATCTAGCCATCAAGTATGCCATAGATGCGAAAGTGCGAGCCAGATGAGGGCAAATACCAGAACTAACCGAGACATAACCGGCGATATCCTCTAAAATATTAATCGGAACCAGGTTTAGTTGAATGTTTCAGTGTGGTACCTAATTACTACGTGGTCCAAGCCAGAAAAAGGCCAGGATCTGGCTAACAAGTATGCGAAAAATGCGAAAGTACGAGCCAGATGAGGGCAAATCCCAGACCTAACCGAGACATAACCGGCGTTATCCTCTAAAATATTTATCGCAACCAGGTTTAATTGACTGTTTCGGTGTGGTACCGCATTACTACGTGATCCACGCCAGAAAAAGGCCAGGATCTGGCCAACAAGTATGCGAAAAATGCGAAAGTAGGAGCCAGATCAGGGCAAATCCCAGACCTAACCGAGACATAACCGGTGTTATCCCCTAAAATATTAATCGCAACCAGGTTTAATTGACTGTTTCGGTGTGGTACCGCATTACTACGTGATCTAAACCAGAAAAAGGCCAGGATCTAGCCATCAAGTATGCGATAGATGCGAAAGTGCGAGCCAGATGAGGGCAAATACCAGAACTAACCCAGACATAACCGGCGGTATCCTCTAAAATATTAATCGGAACCAGGTTTAGTTGAATGTTTCAGTGTGGTACCTAATTACTACGTGGTCCAAGCCTGAAAAAGGCCAGGATCTGGGCAACAAGTATGCGAAAAATGCGAAAGTGCGAGCCAGATGAGGGCAAATTCCAGACCTAACCGAGACATAACCGGCGCTATCCTCTAAAATATTAATAGCAACCAGGTTTAATTGACTGTTTCGGTGTGGTACCGCATTACTACGTGATCCAATCCAGAAAAAGGCCAGGATCTAGCCAACAAGTATGCGATAGATGCGAAAGTGCGAGCCAGATGAGGGCAAATACCAGAACTAACTCAGACATAACCGGCGTTATCCTCTAAAATATTAATCGGATCCAGGTTTAATTGACAGTTTCGGTGTGGTACCGCATTACTACGTGATCCAAACCAGGAAAAGCCCAGGATATGGCCAACAAGTATGCGAAAAATGCGAAAGTAGGAGCCAGATCAGGGCAAATCCCAGACCTAACCGAGACATAACCGGCGTTATCCTCTAAAATATTAATCGCAACCAGGTTTAATTGACTGCTTCGGTGTGGTACCGCATTACTACGTGATCCAAACCAGGAAAAGCCCAGGATCTGGCCAACAAGTATGCGAAAAATGCGAAAGTAGGAGCCAGATCAGGGCAAATCCCAGACCTAACCGAGACATAACCGGCGTTATCCTCTAAAATATTAATCGCAACCAGGTTTAATTGACTGTTTCGGTGTGGTACCGCATTACTACGTGATCCGAACCAGAAAAAGCCCAGGATCTTGCCAACAAGTAGGCGAAAAATGCAAAGGTACGAGCCAGATGAGGGCAAATCCCAGACCTAACCGAGACATAACCGGCGTTATCCCCCAAAATATTAATCGCAACCAGGTTTAATTGACTGTTTCGGTGTGGTACCGCATTACTACGTTATCCAAACCCGAAAAAGCCCAGGATCTTGACAACAAGTAGCCGAAAAATGCGAAGGTACGAGCCAGATGATTGCAAATACCAGACCTTACCCAGCCATAACCAGCGTTATCCTCTAAGATACTAATCGGAACCAGCTTTTATTGACGGTTTCAGTGTGGTATCACATTACTACGTGATACAGACCTGAAAAAGGCCAGGATCTGGCTAACAAGTATGCGAAAAATGCGAAAGTACGAGCCAGATGAGGGCAAATCCCAGACCTAACCGAGACATAACCGGCGTTATCCTCTAAAATATTAATCGCAACCAGGTTTAATTGACTGTTTCGGTGTGGTACCGCATTACTACGTGATCCGAACCAGAAAAAGCCCAGGATCTTGCCAACAAGTAGGCGAAAAATGCAAAGGTACGAGCCAGATGAGGACAAATCCCAGACCTAACCGAGACATAACCGGCGTTATCCTCCAGAATATTAATCGCAACCAGGTTTAATTGACTGTTTCGGTGTGGTACCGCATTACTACGTGATCTAAACCAGAAAAAGGCCAGGATCTTGACAACAAGTAGGCGAAAAATGCGAATGTACTAGCCAGATGATTGCAAATACCAGAACTAACCCAGCCATAACCGGCGTTATCCTCCAAAATATTAATCGGAACCAGGTTTATTTGACTGTTTTAGTGTGGTACCACATTACTACGTTGTCCAAGCCTGAAAAAGGCCAGGATCTGGCCAGCAAGTATGCGAAAAATGCGAAAGTGCGAGCCAGATGAGGGCAAATCCCAGACCTAACCGAGACATAACCGGCGTTATCCTCCAAAATATTCATCGCAACCAGGTTTCATTGACTGCTTCGGTGCGGTACCACATTACGACGGGATACAAACCCGAAAAAGCCCTGGATCTGGCCAACAAGTATACGAGCAATGCGAAAGTACGAGCGAGATGAGGGCAAATCCCAGACCTAAGCCCGACATAACCGGCGTTATCCTCTATAATATTATTCGCAACCAGGTTTAATTGACTGTTTCGGTGTGGTACCGCATTACTACGTGATCCAAACCAGAAAAAGGCCAGGATCTAGCCATCAAGTATGCGATAGATGCGAAAGTGCGAGCCAGATGAGGGCAAATCCCAGACCTAACCGACACATAACCGGCGTTATCCTCTAAAATATTAATCGCAACCAGGTTTATTTGACTGTTTCAGTGTGGTACCACATTACTACGTGGTCCAAGCCAGAAAAACGCCAGGATCTGGCCAACAAGTATGCGAAAAATGCGAAAATGCGAGCCAGATGAGGGCAAATCCCAGACCTAACCGAGACATAACCGGCGTTATCCTCTAAAATATTAATCGCAACCAGGTTTAATTGACTGTTTCGGTGTGGTACCGCATAACTACGTGATCCAAACCAGAAAAAGGCCAGGATCTAGCCACCAAGTATGCGATAGATGCGAAAGTGCGAGCCAGATGAGGGCAAATACCAGAACTAACCCAGCCATAACCGGCGTTAACCTCTAACATATTAATCGGAACCAGGTTTAGTTGAATGTTTCAGTGTGGTACCAAATTACTACGTGGTCCAAGCCAGAAAAAGGCCAGGATCTGGCCAACAAGTAGGCGAAAAATGCAAAGGTACGAGCCAGATGAGGACAAATCCCAGACCTAACCGAGACATAATCGGCGTTATCCTCCAGAGTATTAATCGCAACCAGGTTTAATTGACTGTTACGGTGTGGTACCGCATTGCTACGTTATCCAAACCAGGAAAAGCCCAGGATCTGGCCAACAAGTATGCGATAGATGCGAAAGTGCGAGCCAGATGAGGGCAAATACCAGAACTAACCGAGACATAACCGGCATTATCCTCTAAAATATTAATCGGAACCAGGTTTAATTGACTGTTTCGGTGTGGTACCGGATTACTACGTGATCCAAACCAGAAGAAGGCCAGGATCTGGCCATCAAGTATGCGATAGATGCGAAAGTGCGAGCCAGATGAGGGCAAATACCAGAACTAACCGAGACATAACCGGCGTTATCCTCTAAAATATTAATCGGAACCAGGTTTAGTTGAACGTTTCAGTGTGGTACCTAATTACTACGTGGTCCAAGCCAGAAAAAGGACAGGATCTGGCCAACAAGTATGCGAAAAATGCGAAAGTACGAGCCACATGAGGGCAAATCCCAGACCTAACCGAGACGTAACCGGCGTTATCCTCTAAAATATTAATCGCAACCAGATTTAATTGACTGTTTCGGTGTGGTACCGCATTACTACGTGATCCGAACCAGAAAAAGCCCAGGATCTTGCTAACAAGTATGCGAAAAATGCGAAAGTACGAGCCAGATGAGGGCAAATACCGGACCTATCCGAGACATAGCCGGCGTTATCCTCTAAAATATTAATCGGAACCAGGTTTATTTGACTGTTTCAGTG
The DNA here is from genome assembly GCF_051014445.1 of Colletes latitarsis. NCBI lineage: Eukaryota > Metazoa > Arthropoda > Insecta > Hymenoptera > Colletidae > Colletes > Colletes latitarsis. The sequence goes on along the minus strand of NC_135134.1, from coordinate 1,949,347 downwards.
TGGTACCACATTACTACGTGATCCAAGCCAGAAAAAGGCCAGGATCTGGCCAACAAGTATGCGAAAAATGCGAAAGTGCGAGCCAGATGAGGGCAAATCCCAGACCTAACCGAGACATAACCGGCGCTATCCTCTAAAATATTAATCGGAACCAGGTTTAGTCGAATGTTTCAGTGTGGTACCAAATTACTACGTGGTCCAAGCCAGAAAAAGGCCAGGATCTGGCCAACAAGTATGCGAAAAATGCGAAAGTACGAGCAAGATGAGGGCAAATCCCAGACCTAACCGAGACATAACCGGCGTTATCCTCTAAAATATTAATCGCAACCAGGTTAAATTGACTGTTTCGGTGTGGTACCGCATTACTACGTGATCCGAACCAGAGAAAGCCCAGGATCTTGCCAACAAGTAGGCGAAAAATGCAAAGGTACGAGCCAGATGAGGGCAAATCCCAGACCTAACCGAGACATAACCGGCGTTATCCTCCAGAATATTAATCGCAACCAGGTTTAATTGACTGTTACGGTGTGGTACCGCATTACTACGTTATCCAAACCAGAAAAAGCCCAGGATCTTGACAACAAGTAGGCGAAAAATGCGAAGGTACGAGCCAGATGATTGCAAATACCAGACCTATCCGAGACATAACCGGCGTTATCCTCTAAAATATTAATCGCAACCAGGTTTAATTGACTGTTTCGGTGTGGTGCCGCATTACTACGTGATCCGAACCAGAAAAAGCCCAGGATCTTGCCAACAAGTAGGCGAAAAATGCAAAGGTACGAGCCAGATGAGGGCAAATCCCAGACCTAACCGAGACATAACCGGCGTTATCCTCTAAAATATTAATCGCAACCAGGTTTAATTGACTGTTTCGCATTACTACGTGATCCAAACCAGGAAAAGCCCAGGGTCTAGCCATCAAGTATGCGATAGATGCGAAAGTGCGAGCCAGATGAGGGCAAATACCAGAACTAACCCAGACATAACCGGCGTTATCCTCTAAAACATTAATCGGAACCAGGTTTAGTTGAATGTTTCAGTGTGGTACCTAATTACTACGTGGTCCAAGCCAGAAAAAGGCCAGGATCTGTCTAACAAGTATGCGAAAAATGCGAAAGTACGAGCCAGATGAGGGCAAATCCCAGACCTAACCTGGACATAACCGGCGTTATCCTCTAAACTATTAATCGCAACCAGGTTTAATTGACTGTTTCGGTGTGGTACCGCATTACTACGTGATCCGAGCCAGAGAAAGCCCAGGATCTTGCCAACAAGTAGGCGAAAAATGCAAAGGTACGAGCCAGATGAGGGCAAATCCCAGACCTAACCGAGACATAACCGGCGTTATCCTCCAGAATATTAATCGCAACCAGGTTTAATTGACTGTTACGGTGTGGTACCGCATTACTACGTTATCCAAACCAGAAGAAGCCCAGGATCTTGACATTAAGTAGGCGAAAAATGCGAAGGTACGAGCCAGATGATTGCAAATACCAGAACTAACCCAGCCATAACCAGCGTTATCCTCTAAGATACTAATCGGAACCAGCTTTTATTGACGGTTTCAGTGTGGTACCACATTACTACGTGATACAGACCAGAAAAAGGCCAGGATCTGGCTAGCAAGTATGCGAAAAATGCGAAAGTCCGAGCCAGATGAGGGCAAATCCCAGACCTAACCGAGACATAACCGGCGTTATCCTCTAAAATATTAATCGCAACCAGGTTTAATTGACAGTTTCGGTGTGGTACCGCATTACTACGTGATCCAAACCAGAAGAAGGCCAGGATCTGGCCATCAAGTATGCGATAGATGCGAAAGTGCGAGCCAGATGAGGGCAAATACCAGAACTAACCGAGACATAACCGGCGTTATCCTGTAAAATATTAATCGGAACCAGGCTTAGTTGAACGTTTCAGTGTGGTACCTAATTACTACGAGGTCCAAGCCAGAAAAAGGACAGGATCTGGCCAACAAGTATGCGAAAAATGCGAAAGTACGAGCCACATGAGGGCAAATCCCAGACCTAACCGAGACGTAACCGGCGTTATCCTCTAAAATATTAATCGCAACCAGATTTAATTGACTGTTTCGGTGTGGTACCGCATTACTACGTGATCCGAATCACAAAAAGCCCAGGATCTTGACAACAAGTAGGCGAAAAATGCGAAGGTACGAGCCAGATGATTGCAAATACCAGAACTAACCCAGCCATAACCAGCGTTATCCTCTAAGATACTAATCGGAACCAGCTTTTATTGACGGTTTCAGTGTGGTACCACATTACTACGTGATACAGACCAGAAAAAGGCCAGGATCTGGCCAGCAAGTATGCGAAAAATGCGAAAGTACGAGCCAGATGAGGGCAAATACGAGACCTATCCGAGACATAGCCGGCGTTATCCTCTAAAATATTAATCGGAACCAGGTTTATTTGACTGTTTCAGTGTGGTACCACATTACTACGTGATCCAAGCCAGAAAAAGGCCAGGATCTGGCCAACAAGTATGCGCAAAATGCGAAAGTGCGAGCCAGATGAGGGCAAATCCCAGACCTAACCGTGACATAACCGGCGCTATCCTCTAAAATATTAATCGGAACCAGGTTTTGTCGAATGTTTCAGTGTGGTACCAAATTACTACGTGGTACAAGCCAGAAAAAGGCCAGGATCTGGCCAACAAGTATGCGAAAAATGCGAAAGTACGAGCAAGATGAGGGCAAATCCCAGACCTAACCGAGACATAACCGGCGTTATCCTCTAAAATATTAATCGCAACCAGGTTAAATTGACTGTTTCGGTGTGGTACCGCATTACTACGTGATCCGAACCAGAGAAAGCCCAGGATCTTGCCAACAAGTAGGCGAAAAATGCAAAGGTACGAGCCAGATGAGGGCAAATCCCAGACCTAACCGAGACATAACCGGCGTTATCCTCCAGAATATTAATCGCAACCAGGTTTAATTGACTGTTACGGTGTGGTACCGCATTACTACGTTATCCAAACCAGAAGAAGCCCAGGGTCTAGCCATCAAGTATGCGATAGATGCGAAAGTGCGAGCCAGATGAGGGCAAATACCAGAACTAACCCAGACATAACCGGCGTTATCCTCTAAAACATTAATCGGAACCAGGTTTAGTTGAATGTTTCAGTGTGGTACCTAATTACTACGTGGTCCAAGCCAGAAAAAGGCCAGGATCTGTCTAACAAGTATGCGAAAAATGCGAAAGTACGAGCCAGATGAGGGCAAATCCCAGACCTAACCTGGACATAACCGGCGTTATCCTCTAAAATATTAATCGCAACCAGGTTTAATTGACTGTGTCGGTGTGGTACCGCATTACTACGTGATCCGAGCCAGAGAAAGCCCAGGATCTTGCCAACAAGTAGGCGAAAAATGCAAAGGTACGAGCCAGATGAGGGCAAATCCCAGACCTAACCGAGACATAACCGGCGTTATCCTCCAGAATATTAATCGCAACCAGATTTGATTGACTGTTACGGTGTGGTACCGCATTACTACGTTATCCAAACCAGAAGAAGTCCAGGATCTTGACAACAAGTAGGCGAAAAATGCGAAGGTACGAGCCAGATGATTGCAAATACCAGAACTAACCCAGCCATAACCAGCGTTATCCTCTAAGATACTAATCGGAACCAGCTTTTATTGACGGTTTCAGTGTGGTACCACATTACTACGTGATACAGACCAGAAAAAGGCCAGGATCTGGCCAGCAAGTATGCGAAAAATGCGAAAGTCCGAGCCAGATGAGGGCAAATCCCAGACCTAACCGAGACATAACCGGCGTTATCCTCTAAAATATTAATCGCAACCAGGTTTAATTGACTGTTTCGGTGTGGTACCGCATTACTACGTGGTCCAAACCAGAAAAAGGCCAGGATCTAGCCATCAAGTATGCGATAGATGCGAAAGTGCGAGCCAGATGAGGGCAAATACCAGAACTAACCGAGACATAACCGGCGATATCCTCTAAAATATTAATCGGAACCAGGTTTAGTTGAATGTTTCAGTGTGGTACCTAATTACTACGTGGTCCAAGCCAGAAAAAGGCCAGGTTCTGGCTAACAAGTATGCGAAAAATGCGAAAGTACGAGCCAGATGAGGGCAAATCCCAGACCTAACCGAGACATAACCGGCGTTATCCTCTAAAATATTAATCGCAACCAGGTTTAATTGACTGTTTCGGTGTGGTACCGCATTACTACGTGATCCGAACCAGAAAAAGCCCAGGATCTTGCCAACAAGTAGGCGAAAAATGCAAAGGGACGAGCCAGATGAGGACAAATCTCATACCTAACCGAGACATAACCGGCGTTATCCTCCAGAATATTAATCGCAACCAGGTTTAATTGACTGTTACGGTGTGGTACCGCATTGCTACGTTATCCAAACCAGGAAAAGCACAGGGTCTAGCCATCGAGTATGCGATAGATGCGAATGTGCGAGCCAGATGAGGGCAAATACCAGAACTAACCCAGACATAAACGGCGTTATCCTCTAAAACATTAATCGGAACCAGGCTTAGTTGAATGTTTCAGTGTGGTACCTAATTACTACGTGGTCCAAGCCAGAAAAAGGCCAGGATCTGTCTAACAAGTATGCGAAAAATGCGAAAGTACGAGCCAGATGAGGGCAAATCCCAGACCTAACCGAGACATAACCGGCGTTATCCTCCAGAATATTAATCGCAACCAGATTTGATTGACTGTTACGGTGTGGTACCGCATTACTACGTTATCCAAACCAGAAGAAGTCCAGGATCTTGACAACAAGTAGGCGAAAAATGCGAAGGTACGAGCCAGATGATTGCAAATACCAGAACTAACCCAGCCATAACCGGCGTTATCCTCTAAAACATTAATCGGAACCAGGTTTAGTTGAATGTTTCAGTGTGGTACCTAATTACTACGTGGTCCAAGCCAGAAAAAGGCCAGGATCTGTCTAACAAGTATGCGAAAAATGCGAAAGTACGAGCCAGATGAGGGCAAATCCCAGACCTAACCTGGACCTAACCGGCGTTATCCTCTAAAATATTAATCGCAACCAGGTTTAATTGACTGTGTCGGTGTGGTACCGCATTACTACGTGATCCGAGCCAGAGAAAGCCCAGGATCTTGCCAACAAGTAGGCGAAAAATGCAAAGGTACGAGCCAGATGAGGGCAAATCCCAGACCTAACCGAGACATAACCGGCGTTATCCTCCAGAATATTAATCGCAACCAGATTTGATTGACTGTTACGGTGTGGTACCGCATTACTACGTTATCCAAACCAGAAGAAGTCCAGGATCTTGACAACAAGTAGGCGAAAAATGCGAAGGTACGAGCCAGATGATTGCAAATACCAGAACTAACCCAGCCATAACCAGCGTTATCCTCTAAGATACTAATCGGAACCAGCTTTTATTGACGGTTTCAGTGTGGTACCACATTACTACGTGATACAGACCAGAAAAAGGCCAGGATCTGGCCAGCAAGTATGCGAAAAATGCGAAAGTCCGAGCCAGATGAGGGCAAATCCCAGACCTAACCGAGACATAACCGGCGTTATCCTCTAAAATATTAATCGCAACCAGGTTTAATTGACTGTTTCGGTGTGGTACCGCATTACTACGTGATCCAAACCAGAAAAAGGCCAGGATCTAGCCATCAAGTATGCGATAGATGCGAAAGTGCGAGCCAGATGAGGGCAAATACCAGAACTAACCGAGACATAACCGGCGATATCCTCTAAAATATTAATCGGAACCAGGTTTAGTTGAATGTTTCAGTGTGGTACCTAATTACTACGTGGTCCAAGCCAGAAAAAGGCCAGGATCTGTCTAACAAGTATGCGAAAAATGCGAAAGTACGAGCCAGATGAGGGCAAATCCCAGACCTAACCGAGACATAACCGGCGTTATCCTCTAAAATATTAATCGCAACCAGGTTTAATTGACTGTTTCGGTGTGGTACCTCATTACTACGTGATCCAAACCAGAAAAAGGCCAGGATCTAGCCATCAAGTATGCGATAGATGCGAAAGTGCGAGCCAGATGAGGGCAAATCCCAGACCTAACCGAGACATAACCGGCGTCATCCTCTAAAATATTAATCGCAACCAGGTTTAATTGACTGTTTCGGTGTGGTACCGCATTACTACGTGATCCACGCCAGAAAAAGGCCAGGATCTGGCCAACAAGTATGCGAAAAATGCGAAAGTAGGAGCCAGATCAGGGCAAATCCCAGACCTAACCGAGACATAACCGGTGTTATCCTCTAAAATATTAATCGCAACCAGGTTTAATTGACTGTTTCGGTGTGGTACCGCATTACAACGTGATCCAAACCAGAAAAAGGCCAGGATCTAGCCATCAAGTATGCGATAGATGCGAAAGTGCGAGCCAGATGAGGGCAAATACCAGAACTAACCCAGACATAACCGGCGGTATACTCTAAAATATTAATCGGAACCAGGTTTAGTTGAATGTTTCAGTGTGGTACCTAATTACTACGTGGTCCAAGCCTGAAAAAGGCCAGGATCTGGGCAACAAGTAGGCGAAAAATGCGAAGGTACGAGCCAGATGATTGCAAATACCAGAACTAACCCAGCCATAACCAGCGTTATCCTCTAAGATACTAATCGGAACCAGCTTTTATTGACGGTTTCAGAGTGGTACCACATTGCTACGTGATACAGACCAGAAAAAGGCCAGGATCTGGCCAGCAAGTATGCAAAAAATGCGAAAGTACGAGCCAGATGAGGGCGAATACCAAACCTATCCCAGACATAGCCGACGTTATCCTCTAAAATATTAGTCGGAACCAGGTTTATTTGACTGTTTCAGTGTGGTATCACATTACTACGTGGTCCAAGCCTGAAAAAGGCCAGGATCTAGCCATCAAGTATGCGATAGATGCGAAAGTGCGAGCCAGATGAGGGCAATTTCCAGACCTAACCGAGACATAACCGGCGCTATCCTCTAAAATATTAATCGCAACCAGGTTTAATTGACTGTTTCGGTGTGGTACCGCATTACTACGTGATCCAATCCAGAAAAAGGCCAGGATCTAGCCATCAAGTATGCGATAGATGCGAAAGTGCGAGCCAGATGAGGGCAAATACCAGAACTAACTCAGACATAACCGGCGTTATCCTCTAAAATATTAATCGGAACCAGGTTTAATTGACAGTTTCGGTGTGGTACCGCATTACTACGAGATTCAAACCAGGAAAAGCCCAGGATATGGCCAACAAGTATGCGAAAAATGCGACAGTACGAGCCAGATCAGGGCAAATCCCAGACCTATCCGAGACATAACCGGCGTTATCCTCTAAAATATTAATCGCAACCAGGTTTAATTGACTGCTTCGGTGTGGTACCGCATTACTACGTAATCCGAACCAGAAAAAGCCCAGGATCTTGCCAACAAGTAGGCGAAAAATGCAAAGGTACGAGCCAAATGAGGGCAAATCCCAGACCTAACCGAGACATAACCGGCGTTATCCCCCAAAATATTAATCGCAACCAGGATTAATTGACTGTTTCGGTGTGGTACCGCATTACTACGTGATCTAAACCAGAAAAAGGCCAGGATCTTGACAACAAGTAGGCGAAAAATGCGAAGGTACGAGCCAGATGATTGCAAATACCAGAACTAACCCAGCCATAACCAGCGTTATCCTCTAAGATACTAATCGGAACCAGCTTTTATTGACGGTTTCAGAGTGGTACCACATTGCTACGTGATACAGACCAGAAAAAGGCCAGGATTTGGCCAGCAAGTATGCAAAAAATGCGAAAGTACGAGCCAGATGAGGGCGAATACCAAACCTATCCCAGACATAGCCGGCGTTATCCTCTAAAATATTAGTCGGAACCAGGTTTATTTGACTGTTTCAGTGTGGTACCACATTACTACGTGGTCCAAGCCAGAAAAAGGCCAGGATCTGGCCAACAAGTATGCGAAAAATGCGAAAGTGCGAGCCAGATGAGGGCAAATCCCAGACCTAACCGAGACATAACCGGCGTTATCCTCTAAAATATTAATCGCAACCAGGTTTAATTGGGTGTTTCGGTGTGGTGCCGCATTACCACGTGATCCAAACCAGAAAATGGCCAGGATCTAGCCATCAAGTATGCGATAGATGCGAAAGTGCGAGCCAGATGAGGGCAAATACCAGAACTAACCGAGACATAACCGGCGATATCCTCTAAAATATTAATCGGAACCAGGTTTAGTTGAATGTTTCAGTGTGGTACCTAATTACTACGTGGTCCAAGCCAGAAAAAGGGCAGGATCTGGCTAACAAGTATGCGAAAAATGCGAAAGTACGAGCCAGATGAGGGCAAATCCCAGACCTAACCGAGACATAACCGGCGTTATCCTCTAAAATATTAATCGCAACCAGGTTTAATTGACTGTTTCGGTGTGGTACCGCATTACTACGTGATCCGAACCAGAAAAAGCCCAGGATCTTGCCAACAAGTAGGCGAAAAATGCAAAGGTACGAGCCAGATGAGGACAAATCTCAGACCTAACCGAGACATAACCGGCGTTATCCTCCAGAATATTAATCGCAACCAGGTTTAATTGACTGTTTCGGTGTGGTACCGCATTACAACGTGATCCAAACCAGAAAAAGGCCAGGATCTAGCCATCAAGTATGCGATGGATGCGAAAGTGCGAGCCAGATGAGGGCAAATACCAGAACTAACCCAGACATAACCGGCGGTATCCTCTAAAATATTAATCGGAACCAGGTTTAGTTGAATGTTTCAGTGTGGTACCTAATTACTACGTGGTCCAAGCCTGAAAAAGGCCAGGATCTGGGCAACAAGTAGGCGAAAAATGCGAAGGTACGAGCCAGATGATTGCAAATACCAGAACTAACCCAGCCATAACCAGCGTTGTCCTCTAAGATACTAATCGGAACCAGCTTTTATTAACGGTTTCAGAGTGGTACCACATTGCTACGTGATACAGACCAGAAAAAGGCCAGGATCTGGCCAGCAAGTATGCAAAAAATGCGAAAGTACGAGCCAGATGAGGGCGAATACCAAACCTATCCCAGACATAGCCGGCGTTATCCTCTAAAATATTAGTCGGAACCAGGTTTATTTGACTGTTTCAGTGTGGTATCACATTACTACGTGGTCCAAGCCTGAAAAAGGCCAGGATCTAGCCATCAAGTATGCGATAGATGCGAAAGTGCGAGCCAGATGAGGGCAAATTCCAGACCTAACCGAGACATAACCGGCGCTATCCTCTAAAATATTAATCGCAACCAGGTTTAATTGACTGTTTCGGTGTGGTACCGCATTACTACGTGATCCAATCCAGAAAAAGGCCAGGATCTAGCCATCAAGTATGCGATAGATGCGAAAGTGCGAGCCAGATGAGGGCAAATACCAGAACTAACTCAGACATAACCGGCGTTATCCTCTAAAATATTAATCGGAACCAGGTTTAATTGACAGTTTCGGTGTGGTACCGCATTACTACGAGATTCAAACCAGGAAAAGCCCAGGATATGGCCAACAAGTATGCGAAAAATGCGAAAGTACGAGCCAGATCAGGGCAAATCCCAGACCTAACCGAGACATAACCGGCGTTATCCTCTAAAATATTAATCGCAACCAGGTTTAATTGACTGCTTCGGTGTGGTACCGCATTACTACGTAATCCGAACCAGAAAAAGCCCAGGATCTTGCCAACAAGTAGGCGAAAAATGCAAAGGTACGAGCCAAATGAGGGCAAATCCCAGACCTAACCGAGACATAACCGGCGTTATCCCCCAAAATATTAATCGCAACCAGGTTTAATTGACTGTTTCGGTGTGGTACCGCATTACTACGTGATCTAAACCAGAAAAAGGCCAGGATCTTGACAACAAGTAGGCGAAAAATGCGAAGGTACGAGCCAGATGATTGCAAATACCAGAACTAACCCAGCCATAACCAGCGTTATCCTCTAAGATACTAATCGGAACCAGCTTTTATTGACGGTTTCAGAGTGGTACCACATTGCTACGTGATACAGACCAGAAAAAGGCCAGGATCTGGCCAGCAAGTATGCAAAAAATGCGAAAGTACGAGCCAGATGAGGGCGAATACCAAACCTATCCCAGACATAGCCGGCGTTATCCTCTAAAATATTAGTCGGAACCAGGTTTATTTGACTGTTTCAGTGTGGTACCACATTACTACGTGGTCCAAGCCAGAAAAAGGCCAGGATCTGGCCAACAAGTATGCGAAAAATGCGAAAGTGCGAGCCAGATGAGGGCAAATCCCAGACCTAACCGAGACATAACCGGCGTTATCCTCTAAAATATTAATCGCAACCAGGTTTAATTGTGTGTTTCGGTGTGGTGCCGCATTACCACGTGATCCAAACCAGGAAAAGCCCAGGGTCTAGCCATCAAGTATGCGATAGATGCGAAAGTGCGAGCCAGATGTGGGCAAATACCAGAACTAAGCGAGACATAACCGGCGTTATCCTCTAAAATATTAATCGGAACCAGGTATAGTTGAATGTTTCAGTGTGGTACCTAATTACTACGTGGTCCAAGCCAGAAAAAGGCCAGGATCTGGCTAACAAGTATGCGAAAAATGCGAAAGTACGAGCCAGATGAGGGCAAATCCCAGACCTAACCGAGACATAACCGGCGTTATCCTCTAAAATATTAATCGCAACCAGGTTTATTTGACTGTTTCAGTGTGGTACCACATTACTACGTGGTCCAAGCCAGAAAAAGGCCAGGATCTAGCCATCAAGTATGCGATAGATGCGAAAGTGCGAGCCAGATGAGGCAAATACCAGAACTAACCCAGACATAACCGGCGTTATCCTCTAAAATATTAATCGGAACCAGGTTTAGTTGAACGTTTCAGTGTGGTACCTAATTACTACGTGGTCCAAGCCAGGAAAAGGACAGGATCTGGCCAACAAGTATGCGAAAGATGCGAAAGTACGAGCCAGATGACGTCAAATCCCAGACCTAACCGAGACATAACCGGCGTTATCCTCTAAAATATTAATCGCAACCAGGTTTATTTGACTGTTTCAGTGTGGTACCACATTACTACGTGCTCCGAACCAGAAAAAGCCCAGGATCTTGCCAACAAGTATGCGAAAAATGCGAAAGTACGAGCCACATGAGGGCAAATCCCAGACCTAACCCAGACATAACCGGCGTTATCCTCTAAAATATTAATCGGAACCAGGTTTAGTTGAACGTTTCAGTGTGGTACCTAATTACTACGTGGTCCATGCCAGAAAAAGGACAGGATCTGGGCAACAAGTATGCGAAAAATGCGAAAGTACGGGCCACATGGGGGCAAATCCCAGACCTAACCGAGACGTAACCGGCGTTATCCTCTAAAATATTAATCGCAACCAGATTTAATTGACTGTTTCGGTGTGGTACCGCATTACTACGTGATCCGAACCAGAAATAGCGCAGGATCTTGACAACAAGTAGGCGAAAAATGCGAAGGTACGAGCCAGATGATTGCAAATACCAGAACTAACCCAGCCATAACCAGCGTTATCCTCTAAGATACTAATCGGAACCAGCTTTTATTGACGGTTTCAGTGTGGTACCACATTACTACGTGGTCCAAGCCAGAAAAAGGCCAGGATCTGGCCAACAAGTATGCGAAAAATGCGAAAGTGCGAGCAAGATGAGGGCAAATCCCAGACCTAACCGAGACATAACCGGCGTTATCCTGTAAAATATTAATCGCAACCAGGTTTGATTGACTGTTTCGGTGTGGTACCGCATTACTACGTGATCCAATCCAGAAAAAGGCCAGGATCTAGCCATCAAGTATGCGATAGATGCGAAAGTGCGAGCCAGATGAGGGCACATCCCAGACCTAACCGAGACATAACCGGCGTTGTCCTCCAGAATATTAATCGCAACCAGGTTTAATTGACTGTTACGGTGTGGTACCGCATTACTACGTTATCCAATCCAGAAAAAGGCCAGGATCTAGCCATCAAGTATGCGATAGATGCGAAAGTGCGAGCCAGATGAGGGCACATCCCAGACCTAACCGAGACGTAACCGGCGCTATCCTCTAAAATATTAATCGCAACCAGGTTTAATTGACTGTTTCGGTGTGGTACCGCATTACTACGTGATCCAATCCAGAAAAAGGCCAGGATCTAGCCATCAAGTATGCGATAGATGCGAAAGTGCGAGCCAGATGAGGGCAAATACCAGAACTAACTCAGACATAACCGGCGCTATCCTCTAAAATATTAATCGGAACCAGGTTTAGTCGAATGTTTCAGTGTGGTACCAAATTACCACGTGGTCCAAGCCAGAAAAAGGCCAGGACCTGGCCAACAAGTATGCGAAAAATGCAAAAGTACGAGCAAGATGAGGGCAAATCCCAGACCTAACCGAGACATAACCGGCGTTATCCTGTAAAATATTAATCGCAACCAGGTTTGATTGACTGTTTCGGTGTGGTACCGCATTACTACGTGATACGAACCAGAGAAGCCCAGGATCTTGCCAACAAGTAGGCGAAAAATGCAAAGGTACGAGCCAGATGAGGGCACATCCCAGACCTAACCGAGACATAACCGGCGTTATCCTCCAGAATATTAATCGCAACCAGGTTTAATTGAATGTTACGGTGTGGTACCGCATTACTACGTTATCCAAACCAGAAAAAGCCCAGGATCTTGACAACAAGTAAGCGAAAAATGCGACGGTACGAGCCAGATGATTGCAAATACCAGAACTAACCCAGCCATAACCAGCGTTATCCTCTAAGATACTAATCGGAACCAGCTTTTATTGACGGTTTCAGTGTGGTACCACATTACTACGTGATACAGACCTGAAAAAGGCCAGGATCTGGCCAGCAAGTATGCGAAAAATGCGAAAGTGCGAGCCAGATGAGGGCAAATCCCAGACCTAACCGAGACATAACCGGCGTTATCCTCTAAAATATTAATCGCAACCAGGTTTAATTGACTGTTTCGGTGTGGTGCCGCATTACTACGTGATCCAAACCAGGAAAAGCCCAGGATCTGGCCAACAAGTATGCGAAAAATGCGAAAGTAGGAGCCAGATCAGGGCAAATCCCAGACCTAACCGAGACATAACCGGCGTTATCCTCTAAAATATTAATCGCAACCAGGTTTAATTGACTGTTTCGGTGAGGTACCGCATTACTACGTCATCCAAACCAGAAAAAGGCCAGGAACTAGCCATCAAGTATGCGATAGATGCGAAAGTGCGAGCCAGATGAGGGCAAATCCCAGACCTAACCGAGACATAACCGGCGTTATCCTCTAAAATATTAATCGCAACCAGGTTTAATTGACTGTTTCGGTGTGGTACCGCATTACTACGTGATCCGAACCAGAAAAAGCCCAGGATCTTGCCAACAAGTAGGCGAAAAATGCAAAGGTACGAGCCAGATGAGGGCAAATCCCAGACCTAACTGAGACATAACCGGCGTTATCCTCTAAAATATTAATCGCAACCAGGTTTATTTGACTGTTTCAGTGTGGTACCACATTACTACGTGGTCCAAGCCAGAAAAAGGCCAGGATCTAGCCATCAAGTATGCGATAGATGCGAAAGTGCGAGCCAGATGAGGGCAAATACCAGAACTAACCCAGACATAACCGGCGTTATCCTCTAAAATATTAATCGGAACCAGGTTTAGTTGAACGTTTCAGTGTGGTACCTAATTACTACGTGGTCCAAGCCAGGAAAAGGACAGGATCTGGCCAACAAGTATGCGAAAGATGCGAAAGTACGAGCCAGATGAGGGCAAATCCCAGACCTAACCGAGACATAACCGGCGTTATCCTCTAAAATATTAATCGCAACCAGGTTTATTTGACTGTTTCAGTGTGGTACCACATTACTACGTGCTCCGAACCAGAAAAAGCCCAGGATCTTGCCAACAAGTAGGCGAAAAATGCAAAGGCACGAGCCAGCTGCGGGCAAATCCCAGACCTAACCGAGACATAACCGGCGTTATCCTCCAAAATATTAATCGCAACCAGGTTTAATTGACTGTTACGGTGTGGTACCGCATTACTACGTGATCCAGACCAGAAAAAGCCCAGGATCTTGACAACAAGTAGGCGAAAAATGCGAAGGTACGAGCCAGATGATTGCAAATACCAGAACTAACCCAGCCATAACCAGCGTTATTCTCTAAGATACTAATCGGAACCAGCTTTTATTGACGGTTTCAGAGTGGTACCACATTGCCACGTGATACAGACCAGAAAAAGGCCAGGATCTGGCCAGCAAGTATGCGAAAAATGCGAAAGTACGAGCCAGATGAGGGCGAATACCAAACCTATCCCAGACATAGCCGGCGTTATCCTCTAAAATATTAATCGGAACCAGGTTTATTTGACTGTTTCAGTGTGGTACCACATTACTACGTGGTCCAAGCCAGAAAAAGGCCAGGATCTGGCCAACAAGTATGCTAAAAATGCGAAAGTGCGAGCCAGATGAGGGCAAATCCCAGACCTAACCGAGACATAACCGGCGTTATCCTCTAAAATATTAATCGCAACCAGGTTTAATTGACTGTTTCGGTGTGGTACCGTATTACTACGTGATCCAAACCAGAAAAAGGCCAGGATCTAGCCATCAAGTATGCGACAGATGCGAAAGTGCGTGCCAGATGAGGGCAAATACCAGAACTAACCCAGACATAACCGGCGTTATCCTCTAAAATATTAATCGGTACCAGGTTTAGTTGAATGTTTCAGTGTGGTACCTAATTACTACGTGGTCCAAGCATGAAAAAGGCCAGGATCTGGCCAACAAGTATGCGAAAAATGCGAAAGTACGAGCCAGATGAGGGCAAATCCCAGACCTAAACGAGACATAACCGGCGTTATCCTCTAAAATATTAATCGCAACCAGGTTTAATTGACAGTTTCGGTGTGGTACCGCATTACTACGTGATCCAAACCAGAAAAAGGCCAGGATCTAGCCATCAAGTATGCGATAGATGCGAAAGTGCGAGCCAGATGAGGGCAAATACCAGAACTAACCCAGACATAACCGGCGTTATCCTCTAAAATATTAATCGGAACCAGGTTTAGTCGAATGTTTCAGTGTGGTACCAAATTACTACGTGGTCCAAGCCAGAAAAAGGCCAGGATCTGGCCAACAAGTATGCGAAAAATGCGAAAGTACGAGCAAGATGAGGGCAAATCCCAGACCTAACCGAGACATAACCGGCGTTATCCTCTAAAATATTAATCGCAACCAGGTTTAATGGACTGTTTCGGTGTGGTACCGCATTACTACGTGATCCGAACCAGAGAAGCCCAGGATCTTGCCAACAAGTAGGCGAAAAATGCAAAGGTACGAGCCAGATGAGGGCACATCCCAGACCTAACCGAGACATAACCGGCGTTATCCTCCAGAATATTAATCGCAACCAGGTTTAATTGACTGTTACGGTGTGGTACCGCATTACTACGTTATCCAAACCAGAAAAAGCCCAGGATCTTGACAACAAGTAGGCGAAAAATGCGAAGGTACGAGCCAGATGATTGCAAATACCAGAACTAACCCAGCCATAACCAGCGTTATCCTCTAAGATACTAATCGGAACCAGCTTTTATTGACGGTTTCAGTGTGGTACCACATTACTACGTGATACAGACCTGAAAAAGGCCAGGATCTGGCCAGCAAGTATGCGAAAAATGAGAAAGTACGAGACAGATGAGGGCAAATACCAGACCTATCCGAGACATAGCCGGCGTTATCCTCCAGAATATTAATCGCAACCAGGTTTAATTGACTGTTACGGTGTGGTACCGCATTGCTACGTTATCCAAACCTGAAAAAGCCCAGGATCTTGACAACAAGTAGGCGAAAATAGCGAAGGTACGAGCCGGATGATTGCAAATACCAGAACTAACCCAGCCATAACCAGCGTTATCCTCTAAGATACTAATCGGAACCAGCTTTTATTAACGGTTTCCGTGTGGTGCCACATTACTACGTGATACAGACCAGAAAAAGGCCAGGATCTGGCCAGCAAGTATGCGAAAAATGCGAAAGTGCGAGCCAGATGAGGGCAAATCCCAGACCTAACCGAGACATAACCGGCGTTATCCTCTAAAATATTAATCGCAACCAGGTTTAATTGACTGTTTCGGTGTGGTACCGCATTACTACGTGATCCGAACCAGAAAAATCCCAGGATCTTGCCAACAAGTAGGCGAAAAATGCAAAGGTACGACCCAGATGAGGGCAAATCCCAGACCTAACCGAGACATAACCGGCGTTATCCTGTAAAATATTAATCGCAACCAGGTTTAATTGACTGTTTCGGTGTGGTACCGCATTACTACGACATCCAACCTAGAAAAAGGCCAGGATCTAGCCATCAAGTATGCGAAAAATGCGAAAGTGCGAGCCAGATGAGGGCAAATCCCAGACCTAACCGAGACATGACCGGCGGTATCCTCTAAGATACTAATCGGAACCAGCTTTTATTGACGGTGTCAGTGTGGTACCTAATTACTACGTGGTCCAAGCCAGGAAATGGACAGGATCTGGCCAACAAGTATGCGAAAGATGCGAAAGTAGGAGCCAGATCAGGGCAAATACCAAACCTATCCCAGACATAGCCGGCGTTATCCTCTAAAATATTAATCGGAACCAGGTTTATTTGACTGTTTCAGTGTGGTACCACATTACTACGTGGTCCAAGCCAGAAAAAGGCCAGGATCTGGCCAACAAGTATGCGAAAAATGCGAAAGTGCGAGCCAGATGAGGGCAAATCCCAGACCTATCCGAGACATAGCCGGCGTTATCCTCTAAAATATTAATCGCAACCAGGTTTAATTGACTGTTTCGGTGTGGTACCGCATTACTACGTGATCCAAGCCAGAAAAAGGCCAGGATCTGGCCAACAAGTATGCGAAAAATGCGAAAGTAGGAGCCAGATCAGGGCAAATCCCAGACCTAACCGAGACATAACCGGCGTTATCCTCTAAAATATTAATCGCAACCAGGTTTAATTGACAGTTTCGGTGTGGTACCGCATTACTACGTGATCCAACCCAGAAAAAGCCCAGGATCTTGACAACAAGTAGGCGAAAAATGCGAAGGTACGAGCCAGATGATTGCAAATACCAGAACTAACCCAGCCATAACCAGCGTTATCCTCTAAGATACTAATCGGAACCAGCTTTTATTGACGGTTTCAGAGTGGTACCACATTGCCACGTGATACAGACCAGAAAAAGGCCAGGATCTGGCCAGCAAGTATGCGAAAAATGCGAAAGTACGAGCCAGATGAGGGCGAATACCAAACCTATCCCAGACATAGCCGGCGTTATCCTCCAAAATATTAATCGGAACCAGGTTTATTTGACTGTTTCAGTGTGGTACCACATTACTACGTGGTCCAAGCCAGAAAAAGGCCAGGATCTGGCCAACAAGTATGCGAAAAATGCGAAAGTGCGAGCCAGATGAGGGCAAATCCCAGACCTAACCGAGACATAACCGGCGTTATCCTCTAAAATATTAATCGCAACCAGGTTTAATTGACTGTTTCGGTGTGGTGCCGCATTACTACGTGATCCAAACCAGGAAAAGCCCAGGATCTGGCCAACAAGTATGCGAAAAAAGCGAAAGTAGGAGCCAGATCAGGGCAAATCCCAGACATAACCGAGACATAACCGGCGTTATCCTCTAAAATATTAATCGCAACCAGGTTTAATTGACTGTTTCGGTGTGGTACCGCATTACTACGTCATCCAAGCCAGAAAAAGGCCAGGATCTGGCCAACAAGTATGCGAAAAATGCGAAAGTAGGAGCCAGATCAGGGCAAATCCCAGACCTAACCGAGACATAACCGGTGTTATCCTCTAAAATATTAATCGCAACCAGGTTTAATTGACTGTTTTGGTGTGGTACCGCATTACTACGTGATCTAAACCAGAAAAAGGCCAGGATCTAGCCATCAAGTATGCGATAGATGCGAAAGTGCGAGCCAGATGAGGGCAAATACCAGAACTAACCCAGACATAACCGGCGGTATCCTCTAAAATATTAATCGGAACCAGGTTTAGTTGAATGTTTCAGTGTGGTACCTAATTACTACCTGGTCCATGCCTGAAAAAGACCAGGATCTGGGCAACAAGTATGCGAAAAATGCGAAAGTACGAGCCAGATGAGGGCAAATCCCAGACCTAACCGAGACATAACCGGCGTTATCCTCTAAAATATTAATCGCAACCAGGTTTAATTGACTGTTTCGGTGTGGTTCCGCATTACTACGTGATCCGAACCAGAAAAAGCCCAGGATCTTGACAACAAGTAGGCGAAAAATGCGAAGGTACGAGCCAGATGATTGCAAATATCAGAACTAACCCAGCCATAACCAGCGTTATCCTCTAAGATACTAATCGGAACCAGCTTTTATTGACGGTTTCAGTGTGGTACCACATTACTACGTGATCCAAACCAGAAAAAGGCCAGGATCTAGCCATCAAGTATGCGATAGATGCGAAAGTGCGTGCCAGATGAGGGCAAATACCAGAACTAACCCAGACATAACCGGCGTTATCCTCTAAAATATTAATCGGTACCAGGTTTAGTTGAATGTTTCAGTGTGGTACCTAATTACTACGTGGTCCAAGCATGAAAAAGGCCAGGATCTGGCCAACAAGTATGCGAAAAATGCGAAAGTACGAGCCAGATGAGGGCAAATCCCAGACCTAAACGAGACATAACCGGCGTTATCCTCTAAAATATTAATCGCAACCAGGTTTAATTGACAGTTTCGGTGTGGTACCGCATTACTACGTGATCCAAACCAGAAAAAGGCCAGGATCTAGCCATCAAGTATGCGATAGATGCGAAAGTGCGAGCCAGATGAGGGCAAATACCAGAACTAACCCAGACATAACCGGCGTTATCCTCTAAAATATTAATCGGAACCAGGTTTAGTTGAACGTTTCAGTGTGGTACCTAATTACTACGTGGTCCAAGCCAGAAAAAGGACAGGATCTGGCCAACAAGTATGCGAAAAATGCGAAAGAACGAGCCACATGAGGGCAAATCCCAGACCTAACCGAGACGTAACCGGCGTTATCCTCTAAAATATTAATCGCAACCAGGTTTATTTGGCTGTTTCAGTGTGGTACCACATTACTACGTGGTCCATGCCAGAAAAAGGCCAGGATCTGGCCAACAAGTATGCGAAAAATGCGAAAGTACGAGCAAGATGAGGGCAAATCCCAGACCTAACCGAGTCATAACCGGCGTTATCCTCTAAAATATTAATCGCAACCAGGTTTAATTGACTGTTTCGGTGTGGTACCGCATTACTACGTGATCCGAACCAGAGAAGCCCAGGATCTTCCCAACAAGTAGGCGAAAAATGCAAAGGTACGAGCCAGATGAGGGCACATCCCAGACCTAACCGAGACATAACCGGCGTTATCCTCCAGAATATTAATCGCAACCAGGTTTAATTGACTGTTACGGTGTGGTACCGCATTACTACGTTATCCAAACCAGAAAAAGCCCAGGATCTTGACAACAAGTAGGCGAAAAATGCGAAGGTACGAGCCAGATGATTGCAAATACCAGAACTAACCCAGCCATAACCAGCGTTATCCTCTAAGATACTAATCGGAACCAGCTTTTATTGACGGTTTCAGTGTGGTACCACATTACTACGTGATACGGACCTGAAAAAGGCCAGGATCTGGCCAGCAAGTATGCGAAAAATGCGAAAGTACGAGACAGATGAGGGCAAATACCAGACCTATCCGAGACATAGCCGGCGTTATCCTCTAAAATATTAATCGCAACCAGGTTTAATTGACTGTTTCGGTGTTGTACCGCATTACTACGTGATCCAAGCCAGAAAAAGGCCAGGATCTGGCCAACAAGTATGCGAAAAATGCGAAAGTAGGAGCCAGATCAGGGCAAATCCCAGACCTAACCGAGACATAACCGGTGTTATCCTCTAAAATATTAATCGCAACCAGGTTTAATTGACTGTTTCGGTGTGGTACCGCATTACTACGTGATCTAAACCAGAAAAAGGCCAGGATCTAGCCATCAAGTATGCGATAGATGCGAAAGTGCGAGCCAGATGAGGGCAAATACCAGAACTAACCCAGACATAACCGGCGGTATCCTCTAAAATATTAATCGGAACCAGGTTTAGATGAAGGTTTCAGTGTGGTACCTAATTACTACGTGGTCCAAACCAGGAAAAGGACAGGATCTGGCCAACAAGTATGCGAAAGATGCGAAAGTACGAGCCAGATGAGGGCAAATCCCTGACCTAACCGAGACATAACCGGTGTTATCCTCTAAAATATTAATCGCAACCAGGTTTATTTGACTGTTTCAGTGTGGTACCACATTACTACGTGCTCCGAACCAGAAAAAGCCCAGGATCTTGCCAACAAGTAGGCGAAAAATGCAAAGGCACGAGCCAGATGCGGGCAAATCCCAGACCTAACCGAGACATAACCGGCGTTATCCTCCAAAATATTAATCGCAACCAGGTTTAATTGACTGTTACGGTGTGGTACCGCATTACTACGTGATCCAGACCAGAAAAAGCCCAGGATCTTGACAACAAGTAGGCGAAAAATGCGAAGGTACGAGCCAGATGATTGCAAATACCAGAACTAACCCAGCCATAATCAGCGTTATCCTCTAAGATACTAATCGGAACCAGCTTTTATTGACGGTTTCAGAGTGGTACCACATTGCCACGTGATACAGACCAGAAAAAGGCCAGGATCTGGCCAGCAAGTATGCGAAAAATGCGAAAGTACGAGCCAGATGAGGGCGAATACCAAACCTATCCCAGACATAGCCGGCGTTATCCTCTAAAATATTAATCGGAACCAGGTTTATTTGACTGTTTCAGTGTGGTACCACATTACTACGTGGTCCAAGCCAGAAAAAGGCCAGGATCTGGCCAACAAGTATGCGAAAAATGCGAAAGTGCGAGCCAGATGAGGGCAAATCCCAGACCTAACCGAGACATAACCGGCGTTATCCTCTAAAATATTAATCGCAACCAGGTTTAATTGACTGTTTCGGTGTGGTACCGTATTACTACGTGATCCAAACCAGAAAAAGGCCAGGATCTAGCCATCAAGTATGCGATAGATGCGAAAGTGCGTGCCAGATGAGGGCAAATACCAGAACTAACACAGACATAACCGGCGTTATCCTCTAAAATATTAATCGGTACCAGGTTTAGTTGAATGTTTCAGTGTGGTACCTAATTACTACGTGGTCCAAGCATGAAAAAGGCCAGGATCTGGCCAACAAGTATGCGAAAAATGCGAAAGTACGAGCCAGATGAGGGCAAATCCCAGACCTAAACGAGACATAACCGGCGTTATCCTCTAAAATATTAATCGCAACCAGGTTTAATTGACAGTTTCGGTGTGGTACCGCATTACTACGTGATCCAACCCAGAAAAAGGCCAGGATCTAGCCATCAAGTATGCGATAGATGCGAAAGTGCGAGCCAGATGAGGGCAAATACCAGAACTAACCCAGACATAACCGGCGTTATCCTCTAAAATATTAATCGGAACCAGGTTTAGTTGAACGTTTCAGTGTGGTACCTAATTACTACGTGGTCCAAGCCAGAAAAAGGACAGGATCTGGCCAACAAGTATGCGAAAAATGCGAAAGAACGAGCCACATGAGGGCAAATCCCAGACCTAACCGAGACGTAACCGGCGTTATCCTCTAAAATATTAATCGCAACCAGGTTTATTTGGCTGTTTCAGTGTGGTACCACATTACTACGTGGTCCATGCCAGAAAAAGGCCAGGATCTGGCCAACAAGTATGCGAAAAATGCGAAAGTACGAGCAAGATGAGGGCAAATCCCAGACCTAACCGAGTCATAACCGGCGTTATCCTCTAAAATATTAATCGCAACCAGGTTTAATTGACTGTTTCGGTGTGGTACCGCATTACTACGTGATCCGAACCAGAGAAGCCCAGGATCTTCCCAACAAGTAGGCGAAAAATGCAAAGGTACGAGCCAGATGAGGGCACATCCCAGACCTAACCGAGACATAACCGGCGTTATCCTCCAGAATATTAATCGCAACCAGGTTTAATTGACTGTTACGGTGTGGTACCGCATTACTACGTTATCCAAACCAGAAAAAGCCCAGGATCTTGACAACAAGTAGGCGAAAAATGCGAAGGTACGAGCCAGATGATTGCAAATACCAGAACTAACCCAGCCATTACCAGCGTTATCCTCTAAGATACTAATCGGAACCAGCTTTTATTGACGGTTTCAGTGTGGTACCACATTACTACGTGATACGGACCTGAAAAAGGCCAGGATCTGGCCAGCAAGTATGCGAAAAATGCGAAAGTACGAGACAGATGAGGGCAAATACCAGACCTATCCGAGACATAGCCGGCGTTATCCTCTAAAATATTAATCGCAACCAGGTTTAATTGACTGTTTCGGTGTTGTACCGCATTACTACGTGATCCAAGCCAGAAAAAGGCCAGGATCTGGCCAACAAGTATGCGAAAAATGCGAAAGTAGGAGCCAGATCAGGGCAAATTCCAGACCTAACCGAGACATAACCGGTGTTATCCTCTAAAATATTAATCGCAACCAGGTTTAATTGACTGTTTCGGTGTGGTACCGCATTACTACGTGATCTAAACCAGAAAAAGGCCAGGATCTAGCCATCAAGTATGCGATAGATGCGAAAGTGCGAGCCAGATGAGGGCAAATACCAGAACTAACCCAGACATAACCGGCGGTATCCTCTAAAATATTAATCGGAACCAGGTTTAGTTGAATGTTTCAGTGTGGTACCTAATTACTACCTGGTCCATGCCTGAAAAAGACCAGGATCTGGGCAACAAGTATGCGAAAAATGCGAAAGTACGAGCCAGATGAGGGCAAATCCCAGACCTAACCGAGACATAACCGGCGTTATCCTCTAAAATATTAATCGCAACCAGGTTTAATTGACTGTTTCGGTGTGGTTCCGCATTACTACGTGATCCGAACCAGAAAAAGCCCAGGATCTTGACAACAAGTAGGCGAAAAATGCGAAGGTACGAGCCAGATGATTGCAAATATCAGAACTAACCCAGCCATAACCAGCGTTATCCTCTAAGATACTAATCGGAACCAGCTTTTATTGACGGTTTCAGTGTGGTACCACATTACTACGTGGTCCAAGCCAGAAAAAGGCCAGGATCTGGCCAACAAGTATGCGAAAAATGCGAAAGTGCGAGCCAGATGAGGGCAAATCCCAGACCTAACCGAGACATAACCGGCGCTATCCTCTAGAATATTGATCGCAACCAGGTTTAATTGACTGTTTCGGTGTGGTACCGCATTACTACGTGATCCAATCCAGATAAAGGCCAGGATCTAGCCATCAAGTATGCGATAGATGCGAAAGTGCGAGCCAGATGAGGGCAAATACCAGAACTAACTCAGACATAACCGGCGTTATCCTCTAAAATATTAATCGGAACCAGGTTTAATTGACAGTTTCGGTGTGGTACCGCATTACTACGTGATCCAAACCAGGAAAAGCACAGGATCTGGCCAACAAGTATGCGAAAAATGCGAAAGTAGGAGCCAGATCAGGGCAAATCCCAGACCTAACCGAGACATAACCGGCGTTATCCTCCAAAATATTAATCGCAACCATGTTTAATTGACTGCTTCGGTGTGGTACCGCATTACTACGACATCCAACCTAGAAAAAGGCCAGGATCTAGCCATCAAGTATGCGATAGATGCGAAAGTGCGTGCCAGATGAGGGCAAATCCCAGACCTAAGTGAGACATAACCGGCGTTATCCTCTAAAATATTAATCGCAACCAGGTTTAATTCACTGTTTCGGTGTGGTACCGCATTACTACGTGATCCGAACCAGAAAAAGCCCAGGATCTTGCCAACAAGTAGGCGAAAAATGCAAAGGTACGACCCAGATGAGGGCAAATCCCAGACCTAACCGAGACATAACCGGCGTTAGCCCCCAAAATATTAATCGCAACCAGCTTTAATTGACTGTTTCAGTGTGGTACCTAATTACTACGTGGTCCAAGCCAGAAAAAGGCCAGGATCTTGCCAACAAGTAGGCGAAAAATGCAAAGGTACGAGCCAGATGAGTGCAAATCCCAGACCTAACCGAGACATAACCGGCGTTATCCTCCAGGATATTAATCGCAACCAGGTTTAATTGACTGTTACGGTGTGGTACCGCATTACTACGTGATCCAAACCAGAAAAAGGCCAGGATCTAGCCATCAAGTATGCGATAGATTCGAAAGTGCGAGCCAGATGAGGGCAAATACCAGAACTAACCGAGACATAACCGGCGTTATCCTCTAAAATATTAATCGGAACCAGGTTTAGTTGAATGTTTCAGTGTGGTACCTAATTACTACGTGGTCCAAGCCAGAAAAAGGCCAGGATCTGGCTAACAAGTATGCGAAAAATGCGAAAGTACGAGCCAGATGAGGGCAAATCCCAGACCTAACCGAGACATAACCGGCGTTATCCTCTAAAATATTAATCGCAACCAGGTTTAATTGACTGTTTCGGTGTGGTACCGCATTACTACGTGATCCGAACCAGAAAAAGCCCAGGATCTTGCCACCAAGTAGGCGAAAAATGCAAAGCTACGAGCCAGATGAGGACAAATCCCAGACCTAACCGAGACATAACCGGCGTTATCCTCCAGAATATTAATCGCAACCAGGTTTAATTGACTGTTACGGTGTGGTACCGCATTGCTACGTTATCCAAACCTGAAAAAGCCCAGGATCTTGACAACAAGTAGGCGAAAATAGCGAAGGTACGAGCCGGATGATTGCAAATACCAGAACTAACCCAGCCATAACCAGCGTTATCCTCTAAGATACTAATCGGAACCAGCTTTTATTAACGGTTTCCGTGTGGTACCACATTACTACGTGATACAGACCAGAAAAAGGCCAGGATCTGGTCAGCAAGTATGCGAAAAATGCGAAAGTGCGAGCCAGATGAGGGCAAATCCCAGACCTAACCGAGACATAACCGGCGTTATCCTCTAAAATATTAATCGCAACCAGGTTTAATTGACTGTTTCGGTGTGGTACCGCATTACTACGTGATCCGAACCAGAAAAAGCCCAGGATCTTGCCAACAAGTAGGCGAAAAATGCAAAGGTACGACCCAGATGAGGGCAAATCCCAGACCTAACCGAGACATAACCGGCGTTATCCTCTAAAATATTAATCGCAACCAGGTTTAATTGACTGTTTCGGTGTGGTACCGCATTACTACGACATCCAACCTAGAAAAAGGCCAGGATCTAGCCATCAAGTATGCGATAGATGCGAATGTGCGAGCCAGATGAGGGCAAATCCCAGACCTAACCGAGACATAACCGGCGTTATCCTCTAAAATATTAATCGCAACCAGGTTTAATT
The DNA here is from genome assembly GCF_051014445.1 of Colletes latitarsis. Classification (NCBI taxonomy): domain Eukaryota; kingdom Metazoa; phylum Arthropoda; class Insecta; order Hymenoptera; family Colletidae; genus Colletes; species Colletes latitarsis. Next base: position 1,923,856 of record NC_135134.1, on the reverse strand, counting down.
GACTGTTTCGGTGTGGTACCGCATTACTACGTGATCCGAACCAGAAAAAGCCCAGGATCTTGACAACAAGTAGGCGAAAAATGCGAAAGTACGAGCCACATGAGGGCAAATCCCAGACCTAACCGAGACATAACCGGCGTTATCCTCTAAAATAAAAATCGCAACCAGGTTTAATTGACTGTTTCGGTGTGGTACCGCATTACTACGACATCCAACCTCGAAAAAGGCCAGGATCTAGCCATCAAGTATGCGATAGATGCGAAAGTGCGAGCCAGATGAGGGCAAATCCCAGACCTAACCGAGACATAACCGGCGTTATCCTCTAAAATATTAATCGCAACCAGGTTTAATTGACTGTTTCGGTGTGGTACCGCATTACTACGTGATCCGAACCAGAAAAAGCCCAGGATCTTGCCAACAAGTAGGCGAAAAATGCAAAGGTACGACCCAGATGAGGGCAAATCCCAGACCTAACCGAGACATAACCGGCGTTATCCCCCAAAATATTAATCGCAACCAGGTTTAATTGACTGTTTCGGTGTGGTACAGCATTACTACGTGATCTAAACCAGAAAAAGGCCAGGATCTTGACAACAAGTTGGCGAAACATGCGAAGGTACGAGCCAGATGATTGCAAATACCAGAACTAACCCAGTCATAACCAGCGTTATCCTCTAAAATATTAATCGGAACCAGGTTTAGTTGAATGTTTCAGTGTGGTACCTAATTACTACGTGGTCCAAGCCAGAAAAAGGCCAGGATCTGGCTAACAAGTATGCGAAAAATGCGAACGTACGAGCCAGATGTGGGCAAATCCCAGACCTAACCGAGACATAACCGGCGTTATCCTCTAAAATATTAATCGCAACCAGGTTTAATTGACTGTTTCGGTGTGGTACCGCATTACTACGTGATCCGAACCAGAAAAAGCCCAGGATCTTGCCAACAAGTAGGCGAAAAATGCAAAGGTACGAGCCAGATGAGGACAAATCCCAGACCTAACCGAGACATAACCGGCGTTATCCTCCAGAATATTAATCGCAACCAGGTTTAATTGACTGTTACGGTGTGGTAACGCATTGCTACGTAATCCAAACCAGAAAAAGCCCAGGATCTTTACAACAAGTAGGCGAAAAATGCGAAGGTACGAGCCAGATGATTGCAAATACCAGAACTAACCCAGCCATAACCAGCGTTATCCTCTAAGATACTAATCGGAACCAGCTTTTATTGACCGTTTCAGTGTGGTACCACATTACTACGTGATACAGACCAGAAAAAGGCCAGGATCTGGCCAGCAAGTATGCGAAAAATGCGAAAGTACGAGCCAGATGGGGGCAAATACCAGACCTATCCCAGACATAGCCGGCGTTATCCCCTAAAATATTAATCGGAACCATGTTTATTTGACTGTTTCAGTGTGGTACCACATTACTACGTGGTCCAAGCCAGAAAAAGGCCAGGATCTGGCCAACAAGTATGCGAAAAATGCGAAAGTGCGAGCCAGATGAGGGCAAATCCCAGACCTAACCGAGACATAACCGGCGCTATCCTCTAAGATACTAATCGGAACCAGCTTTTATTGACGGTGTCAGTGTGGTACCACATTACTACGTGATACAGACCAGAAAAAGGCCAGGATCTGGCCAGCAAGCATGCGAAAAATGCGAAAGTACGATCCAGATGAGGGCAAATACCAGACCTATCCCAGACATAGCCGGCGTTATCCTCTAAAATATTAATCGGAACCATGTTTATTTGACTGTTTCAGTGTGGTACCACATTACTACGTGGTCCAAGCCAGAAAAAGGCCAGGATCTGGCCAACAAGTATGCGAAAAATGCGAAAGTGCGAGCCAGATGAGGGCAAATCCCAGACCTAGCCGAGACATAACCGGCGCTATCCTCTAAAATATTATTCGCAACCAGGTTTAATTGACTGTTACGGTGTGGTAACGCATTGCTACGTTATCGAAACCAGAAAAAGCCCAGGATCTTTACAACAAGTAGGCGAAAAATGCGAAGGTACGAGCCAGATGATTGCAAATACCAGAACTAACCCAGCCATAACCAGCGTTATCCTCTAAGATACTAATCGGAACCAGCTTTTATTGACCGTTTCAGTGTGGTACCACATTACTACGTGATACAGACCAGAAAAAGGCCAGGATCTGGCCAGCAAGTATGCGAAAAATGCGAAAGTGCGAGCCAGATGAGGGCAAATCCCAGACCTAACCGAGACATAACCGGCGTTATCCTCTAAAATATTAATCGGAACCATGTTTAATTGACTGCTTCGGTGTGGTACCGCATTACTACGTGATCCAAACCAGGAAAAGCCCAGGATCAGGCCAACAAGTATGCGAAAAATGCGAAAGTAGGAGCCAGATCAGGGCAAATCCCAGACCTAACCGAGACATAACCGGCGTTATCCTCTAAAATATTAATCGCAACCAGGTTTAATTGACTGTTTCGGTGTGGTACCGCATTACTACGTGATCCGAACCAGAAAAAGCCCAGGATCTTGCCAACAAGTAGGCGAAAAATGCGAAGGTACGAGCCAGATGAGGGCAAATCCCAGACCTAACCGAGACATAACTGGCGTTATCCTCTAAAATATTAATCGGAACCAGGTTTAATTGTCTGTTTCAGTGTGGTACCACATTACTACGTGATACAGACCAGAAAAAGGCCAGGATATGGCCAGCAAGTATGCGAAAAATGCGAAAGTAGGAGCCAGATGGGGGCGAATACCAGACCTATCCCAGACATAGCCGGCGTTATCCTCTAAAATATTAATCGGAACCAGGTTTAGTTGAATGTTTCAGTGTGGTACCTAATTACTACGTGGTCCAAGCCTGAAAAAGGCCAGGATCTGGCCAACAAGTATGCGAAAAATGCGAAAGTACGAGCCAGATGAGGGCAAATCCCTGACCTAACCGAGACATAACCGGCGTTATCCTCTAAAATATTAATCGCAACCAGGTTTAATTGACTGTTTCGGTGTGGTGCCGCATTACTACGTGATCCAAACCAGGAAAAGCCCAGGATCTGGCCAACAAGTATGCGAAAAATGCGAAAGTATTAGCCAGAGGAGGGCAAATCCCAGACCTAACCGAGACATAAGCGGCGTTATCCTCTAAAATATTAATCGCAACCAGGTTTAATTGACTGTTTCGGTGTGGTACCGCATTACTACGTGATCCGAACCAGAAAAAGCCCAGGATCTTGCCATCAAGTAGGCGAAAAATGCGAAGGTACGAGCCAGATGAGGGCAAATCTCTGACCTAACCGAGACATAACCGGCGTTATCCTCTAAAATATTAATCGGAACCAGGTTTAATTGACTGTTTCAGTGTGGTACCATATTACTACGTGATCCAAACCAGGAAAAGCCCAGGATCTGGCCAACAAGTATGCGAAAAATGCAAAAGTAGGAGCCAGATCAGGGCAAATCCCAGACCTAACCGGGACATAACCAGCGTTATCCTCTAAAATATTAATCGCAACCAGGTTTAATTGACTTTTTCGGTGTGGTACCGCATTACTACGTGATCCAAGCCAGAAAAAGGCCAGGATCTGGCCAACAAGTATGCGAAAAATGCGAAAGTAGGTGCCAGATCAGGGCAAATCCCAGACCTAACCGAGACATAACCGGTGTTATCCTCTAAAGTATTAATCGCAACCAGGTGTAATTGACTGTTTCGGTGTGGTACCGCATTACTACGTGATCTAAACCAGAAAAAGGCCAGGATCCTGACAACAAGTAGGCGAAAAATGCGAAGGTACGAGCCAGATGATTGCAAATACCAGAACTAACCCAGCCATAACCAACGTTATCCTCTAAGATACTAATCGGAACTAGCTTTTATTGACGGTTTCAGTGTGGTACCACATTACTACGTGATACAGACCAGAAAAAGGCCAGGATCTGGCCAGCAAGTATGCGAAAAATGCGAAAGTACGAGCCAGATGAGGGCAAATACCAGACCTATCCCAGACATAGCCGGCGTTATCCTCTAAAATATTAATCGGAACCATGTTTATTTGACTGTTTCAGTGTGGTACCACATTACTACGTGGTCCAAGCCAGAAAAAGGCCAGGATCTGGCCAACAAGTATGCGAAAAATGCTAAAGTGCGAGCCAGATGATTGCAAATACCAGAACTAACCCAGCCATAACCAACGTTATCCTCTAAGATACTAATCGGAACTAGCTTTTATTGACGGTTTCAGTGTGGTACCACATTACTACGTGATACAGACCAGAAAAAGGCCAGGATCTGGCCAGCAAGTATGCGAAAAATGCGAAAGTACGAGCCAGATGAGGGCAAATACCAGACCTATCCCAGACATAGCCGGCGTTATCCTCTAAAATATTAATCGGAACCATGTTTATTTGACTGTTTCAGTGTGGTACCACATTACTACGTGGTCCAAGCCAGAAAAAGGCCAGGATCTGGCCAACAAGTATGCGAAAAATGCTAAAGTGCGAGCCAGATGAGGGCAAATCCCAGACCTAACCGAGACATAACCGGCGCTATCCTCTAAGATACTAATCGGAACCAGCTTTTATTGACGGTTTCAGTGTGGTACCACATTACTACGTGATACAGACCAGAAAAAGGCCAGGATCTGGCCAGCAAGTATGCGAAAAATGCGAAAGTACGAGCCAGATGAGGGCAAATACCAGACCTATCCCAGACATAGCCGGCGTTATCCTCTAAAATATTAATCGGAACCAGGTTTAATTGACTGTTTCGGTGTGGTACCGCATTACTACGTGATCCGAACCAGAAAAAGCCCAGGATCTTGCCATCAAGTAGGCGAAAAATGCGAAGGTACGAGCCAGATGAGGGCAAATCTCTGACCTAACCGAGACATAACCGGCGTTATCCTCTAAAATATTAATCGGAACCAGGTTTAATTGACTGTTTCAGTGTGGTACCATATTACTACGTGATCCAAACCAGGAAAAGCCCAGGATCTGGCCAACAAGTATGCGAAAAATGCAAAAGTAGGAGCCAGATCAGGGCAAATCCCAGACCTAACCGGGACATAACCAGCGTTATCCTCTAAAATATTAATCGCAACCAGGTTTAATTGACTTTTTCGGTGTGGTACCGCATTACTACGTGATCCAAGCCAGAAAAAGGCCAGGATCTGGCCAACAAGTATGCGAAAAATGCGAAAGTAGGTGCCAGATCAGGGCAAATCCCAGACCTAACCGAGACATAACCGGTGTTATCCTCTAAAGTATTAATCGCAACCAGGTGTAATTGACTGTTTCGGTGTGGTACCGCATTACTACGTGATCTAAACCAGAAAAAGGCCAGGATCCTGACAACAAGTAGGCGAAAAATGCGAAGGTACGAGCCAGATGATTGCAAATACCAGAACTAACCCAGCCATAACCAACGTTATCCTCTAAGATACTAATCGGAACTAGCTTTTATTGACGGTTTCAGTGTGGTACCACATTACTACGTGATACAGACCAGAAAAAGGCCAGGATCTGGCCAGCAAGTATGCGAAAAATGCGAAAGTACGAGCCAGATGAGGGCAAATACCAGACCTATCCCAGACATAGCCGGCGTTATCCTCTAAAATATTAATCGGAACCATGTTTATTTGACTGTTTCAGTGTGGTACCACATTACTACGTGGTCCAAGCCAGAAAAAGGCCAGGATCTGGCCAACAAGTATGCGAAAAATGCTAAAGTGCGAGCCAGATGAGGGCAAATCCCAGACCTAACCGAGACATAACCGGCGCTATCCTCTAAGATACTAATCGGAACCAGCTTTTATTGACGGTTTCAGTGTGGTACCACATTACTACGTGATACAGACCAGAAAAAGGCCAGGATCTGGCCAGCAAGTATGCGAAAAATGCGAAAGTACGAGCCAGATGAGGGCAAATACCAGACCTATCCCAGACATAGCCGGCGTTATCCTCTAAAATATTAATCGGAACCTGGTTTATTTGACTGTTTCAGTGTGGTACCACATTACTACGTGGTCCAAACCAGGAAAAGGCCAGGATCTGGCCAACAAGTATGCGAAAAATGCGAAAGTGCGGGCCAGATGAGGGCAAATCCCAGAACTAACCCAGCCATAACCAGCGATATCCTCTAAGATACTAATCGGAACCAGCTTTTATTGACGGTTTCAGTGTGGTACCACGTTACTACGTGATACAGACCAGAAAAAGGCCAGGATCTGGCCAGCAAGTATGCGAAAAATGCGAAAGTGCGAGCCAGATGAGGGCAAATCCTAGACCTAACCGAGACATAACCCGCGTCATCCTCTAAAATATTGATCGCAACCAGGTTTAATTGACTGTTTCGGTGTGGTACCGCATTACTACGTGATCCGAACCAGAAAAAGGCCAGGATCTAGCCATCAAGTATGCGACAGATGCGAAAGTAGGAGCCAGATCAGGGCAAATCCCAGACCTAACCGAGACATAACCGGCATTATCATCTAAAATATTAATCGCAACCAGGTTTAATTGACTGTTTCGGTGTGGTGCCGCATTACTACGTGATCCAAACCAGGAAAAGCCCAGGATCTGGCCAACAAGTATGCGAAAAATGCGAAAGTGCGAGCCAGATGAGGGCAAATACCAGAACTAACCCAGCCATAACCAGCGTTATCCTCTAAGATACTAATCGGAACCAGCTTTTATTGACGGTTTCAGTGTGGTACCACATTACTACGTGATACAGACCAGAAAAAGGCCAGGATCTGGCCAGCAAGTATGCGATAGATGCGAAAGTGCGAGCCAGATGAGGGCAAATACCAGAACTAACCGAGACATAACCGGCGTTATTCTCTAAAATATTAATCGGAACCAGGTTTAGTTGAATGTTTCAGTGTGGTACCTAATTACTACGTGGTCCAAACCAGAAAATGGCCAGGATCTAGCCATCAAGTATGCGATAGATGCGAAAGTGCGAGCCAGATGAGGGCAAATACCAGAACTAACCGAGACATAACCGGCGTTATTCTCTAAAATATTAATCGGAACCAGGTTTAGTTGAATGTTTCAGTGTGGTACCTAATTACTACGTGGTCCAAGCCAGAAAAAGGCCAGGATCTGGCTAACAAGTATGCGAAAAATGCGAAAGTAGGAGCCAGATCAGGGCAAATCCCAGACCTAACCGAGACATAACCGGCATTATCCTCTAAAATATTAATCGCAACCAGGTTTAGTTGACTGTTTCGGTGTGGTACCGTATTACTACGTGATCCAAACCAGAAAAAGGCCAGGATCTAGCCATCAAGTATGCGATAGATGCGAAAGTGCGAGCCAGATGAGGGCAAATACCAGAACTAACCCAGACATAACCGGCGTTATCCTCTAAAATATTAATCGGAACCAGGTTTAGTTGAACGTTTCAGTGTAGTACCTAATTACTACGTGGTCCAAGCCAGAAAAAGGCCAGGATCTGGCCAACAAGTATGCGAAAAATGCGAAAGTACGAGCCAGATGAGGGCAAATCCCAGACCTAACCGAGACATAACCGGCGTTATCCTCTAAAATATTAATCGGAACCAGGTTTAGTTGAATGTTTCAGTGTGGTACCGTATTACTACGTGATCCACACCAGGAAAAGCCCAGGATCTGGCCAACAAGTATGCGATAGATGCGAAAGTGCGAGCCAGATGAGGGCAAATACCAGAACTAACCCAGAGATAACCGGCGTTATCCTCTAAAATATTAATCGCAACCAGGTTTAATTGACTGTTTCGGTGTGGTACCGTATTACTACGTGATCCAAACCAGAAAAAGGCCAGGATCTAGCCATCAAGTATGCGATAGATGCGAAAGTGCGAGCCAGATGAGGGCAAATACCAGAACTAACACAGACATAACCGGCGTTATCCTCTAAAATATTAATCGGAACCAGGTTTAGTTGAACGTTTCAGTGTGGTACCTAATTACTACGTTGTCCAAGCCAGAAAAAGGCCAGGATCTGGCCAACAAGTATGCGAAAAATGCGAAAGTACGAGCCAGATGAGGGCACATCCCAGTCCTAACCGAGACATAACCGGCGTTATCCTCTAAAATATTAATCGCAACCAGGTTTAATTGACTGTTTCGGTGTGGTGCCGCATTACTACGTGATCCAAACCAGGAAATGTCCAGGATCTGGCCAACAAGTATGCGAAAAATGCGAAAGTGCGAGCCAGATGAGGGCAAATACCAGAACTAACCCAGCCATAACCAGCGTTATCCTCTAAGATACTAATCGGAACCAGCTTTTGTTGCCGGTTTCAGTGTGGTACCACATTACTACGTGATACAGACCAGAAAAAGGCCAGGATCTGGCCAGCAAGTATGCGAAAAATGCGAAAGTACGAGCCAGATGAGGGCAAATCCCAGACCTAACCGAGACATAACCGGCGTTATCCTCTAAAATATTAACCGCAACCAGGTTTAATTGACTGTTTCGGTGTGGTACCGCATTACTACGTGATCCAAACCAGAAAAAGGCCAGGATCTAGCCATCAAGTATGCGATAGATGCGAAAGTGCGAGCCAGATGAGGGCAAATACCAGAACTAACCGAGACATAACCGGCGTTATCCTCTAAAATATTAATCGGAACCAGGTTTAGTTGAATGTTTCAGTGTGGTACCTAATTACTACGTGGTCCAAGCCAGAAAAAGGCCAGGATCTGGCTAACAAGTATGCGAAAAATGCGAATGTACGAGCCAGATGAGGGCAAATCCCAGACCTAACCGAGACATAACCGGCGTTATCCTCTAAAATATTAATCGGAACCATGTTTATTTGACTGTTTCAGTGTGGTACCACATTACTACGTGGTCCAAGCCAGAAAAAGGCCAGGATCTGGCCAACAAGTATGCGAAAAATGCGAAAGTGCGAGCCAGATGAGGGCAAATACCAGAACTAACTCAGACATAACCGGCGTTATCCGCTAAAATATTAATCGGAACCAGGTTTAATTGACAGATCCGGTGTGGTACCGCATTACTACGTGATCCAAACCAGGAAAAGCCGAGGATATGGCCAACAAGTATGCGAAAAATGCGAAAGTAGGAGCCAGATCAGGGCAAATCCCAGACCTAACCGAGACATAACCGGCGATATCCTCTAAAATATTAATCGCAACCAGGTTTAATTGACTGCTTCGGTGTGGTACCGCATTACGACGTGATCCAAACCAGGAAAAGCCCAGGATCTGGCCAACAAGTAGGCGAAAAATGCAAAGGTACGAGCCAGATGAGGACAAATCCCAGACCTAACCGAGACATAACCGGCGTTATCCTCCAGAATATTAATCGCAACCAGGTTTAATTGACAGTTACGGTGTGGTACCGCATTGCTACGTTATCCAAACCAGAAAAAGCCCAGGATCTTGACAACAAGTAGGCGAAAAATGCGAAGGTACGAGCCAGATGATTGCAAATACCAGAACTAACCCAGCCATAACCAGCGTTATCCTCTAAGATACTAATCGGAACCAGCTTTTATTGACGGTTTCAGTGTGGTACCACATTACTACGTGATACAGACCAGAAAAAGGCCAGGCTCTGGCCAGCAAGTATGCGAAAAATGCGAAAGTAGGAGCCAGATCAGGGCAAATCCCAGACCTAACCGAGACATAGCCGGCGTTATCCTCTAAAATATTAATCGGAACCATGTTTATTTGACTGTTTCAGTGTGGTACCACATTACTACGTGGTCCAAGCCAGAAAAAGGCCAGGATCTGGCCAACAAGTATGCGAAAAATGCGAAAGTGCGAGCCAGATGAGGGCAAATACCAGAACTAACTCAGACATAACCGGCGTTATCCGCTAAAATATTAATCGGAACCAGGTTTAATTGACAGATCCGGTGTGGTACCGCATTACTACGTGATCCAAACCAGGAAAAGCCGAGGATATGGCCAACAAGTATGCGAAAAATGCGAAAGTAGGAGCCAGATCAGGGCAAATCCCAGACCTAACCGAGACATAACCGGCGATATCCTCTAAAATATTAATCGCAACCAGGTTTAATTGACTGCTTCGGTGTGGTACCGCATTACGACGTGATCCAAACCAGGAAAAGCCCAGGATCTGGCCAACAAGTATGCGAAAAATGCGAAAGTAGGAGCCAGATCAGGGCAAATCCCAGACCTAACCGAGACATAACCGGCGTTATCCTCTAAAATATTAATCGCAACCAGGTTTTTATTGACTGTTTCGGTGTGGTACCGCATTACTACGACATCCAACCTAGAAAAAGGCCCGGATCTAGCCATCAAGTATGCGATAGATGCGAAAGTGCGAGACAGATGAGGGCAAATACCAGAACTAACCAAGACATAACCGGCGTTATCCTCTAAAATATTAATCGGAACCATGTTTATTTGACTGTTTCAGTGTGGTACCACATTACTACGTGGTCCAAGCCAGAAAAAGGCCAGGATCTGGCCAACAAGTATGCGAAAAATGCGAAAGTGCGGGCCAGATGAGGGCAAATCCCAGAACTAACCCAGCCATAACCAGCGATATCCTCTAAGTTACTAATCGGAACCAGCTTTTATTGACGGTTTCAGTGTGGTACCACATTACTACGTGATACAGACCAGAAAAAGGCCAGGATCTGGCCAGCAAGTATGCGAAAAATGCGAAAGTGCGAGCCAGATGAGGGTAAATCCCAGACCTAACCGAGACATAACCCGCGTCATCCTCTAAAATATTGATCGCAACCAGGTTTAATTGACTGTTTCGGTGTGGTACCGCATTGCTACGTGATCCGAACCAGAAAAAGGCCAGGATCTAGCCATCAAGTATGCGATAGATGCGAAAGTAGGAGCCAGATCAGGGCAAATCCCAGACCTAACCGAGACATAACCGGCGCTATCCTCTAAAATATTAATCGCAACCAGGTTTAATTGACTGTTTCGGTGTGGTACCGTATTACTACGTGATCCATACCAGAAAAAGGCCAGGATCTAGCCATCAAGTATGCGATAGATGCGAAAGTGCGAGCCAGATGAGGGCAAATACCAGAACTAACCCAGACATAACCGGCGTTATCCTCTAAAATATTAATCGGAACCAGGTTTAGTTGAACGTATCAGTGTGGTACCTAATTACTACGTGGTCCAAGCCAGAAAAAGGCCAGGATCTGGCCAACAAGTATGCGAAAAATGCGAAAGTACGAGCCAGATGAGGGCAAATCGCAGACCTAACCGAGACATAACCGGCGTTATCCTCTAAAATATTAATCGGAACCAGGTTTAGTTGAATGTTTCAGTGTGGTACCGTATTACTACGTGATCCAAACCAGGAAAAGCCCAGGATCTGGCCAACAAGTATGCGATAGATGCGAAAGTGCGAGCCAGATGAGGGCAAATACCAGAACTAACCCAGACATAACCGGCGTTATCCGTTAAAATATTAATCGCGACCAGGTTTAATTGACTGTTTCGATGTGGTACCGTATTACTACGTGATCCAAACCAGAAAAAGGCCAGGATCTAGCCATCAAGTATGCGATAGATGCGAAAGTGCGAGCCAGATGAGGGCAAATACCAGAACTAACCCAGACATAACCGGCGTTATCCTCTAAAATATTAATCGGAACCAGGTTTAGTTGAGCGTTTCAGTGTGGTACCTAATTACTACGTTGTCCAAGCCAGAAAAAGGCCAGGATCTGGCCAACAAGTATGCGAAAAATGCGAAAGTACGAGCCAGATGAGGGCAAATCCCAGACCTAACCGAGACATAACCGGCGTTATCCTCTAAAATATTAATCGCAACCAGGTTTAATTGACTGTTTCGGTGTGGTGCCGCATTACTACGTGATCCAAACCAGGAAAAGCCCAGGATCTGAACAACAAGTATGCGAAAAATGCGAAAGTGCGAGCCAGATGAGGGCAAATACCAGAACTAACCCAGCCATAACCAGCGTTAGCCTCTAAGATACTAATCGGAACCAGCTTTTATTGACGGTTTCAGTGTGGTACCACATTACTACGTGATACAGACCAGAAAAAGGCTAGGATCTGGCCAGCAAGTATGCGAAAAATGCGAATGTACGAGCCAGATGAGGGCAAATCCCAGACCTAACCGAGACATAACCGGCGTTATCCTCTAAAATATTAATCGCAACCAGGTTTAATTGACTGTTTCGGTGTGGTACCGCATTACTACGTGATCCAAACCAGAAAAAGGCCAGGATCTAGCCATCAAGTATGCGATAGATGCGAAAGTGCGAGCCAGATGAGGGCAAATACCAGAACTAACCGAGACATAACCGGCGTTATCCTCTAAAATATTAATCGGAACCAGGTTTAGTTGAATGTTTCAGTGTGGTACCTAATTACTACGTGGTCCAAGCCCGAAAAAGGCCAGGATCTGGCTAACAAGTATGCGAAAAATGCGAATGTACGAGCCAGATGAGGGCAAATCCCAGACCTAACCGACACATAACCGGCGTTATCCTCTAAAATATCAATCGCAACCAGGTTTAATTGACTGTTTCGGTGTGGTACCGCATTACTACGTGATCCGAACCAGAAAAAGCCCAGGATCTTGCCAACAAGTAGGCGAAAAATGCAAAGGTACGAGCCAGATGAGGACAAATCCCAGACCTAACCGAGACATAACCGGCGTTATCCTCCAGAATATTAATCGCAACCAGGTTTAATTGACTGTTACGGTGTGGTACCGCATTGCTACGTTATCCAAACCAGAAAAAGCCCAGGATCTTGACAACAAGTAGGCGAAAAATGCGAAGGTACGAGCCAGATGATTGCAAATACCAGAACTAACCCAGCCATAACCGGCGTTATCCTCTAAGATACTAATCGGAACCAGCTTTTATTGACGGTTTCAGTGTGGTACCACATTACTACGTGATACAGACCAGAAAAAGGCCAGGATCTGGCCAGCAAGTATGCGAAAAATGCGAAAGTACGAGCCAGATGAGGGCAAATACCAGACCTATCCCAGACATAGCCGGCGTTATCCTCTAAAATATTAATCGGAACCATGTTTATTTGACTGTTTCAGTGTGGTACCAAATTACTACGTGGTCCAAGCCAGAAAAAGCCTAGGATATGGCCAACAAGTATGCGAAAAATGCGAAAGTAGGAGCCAGATCAGGGCAAATCCCAGACCTAACCGAGACATAACCGGCGCTATCCTCTAAGATACTAATCGGAACCAGCTTTTATTGACGGTTTCAGTGTGGTACCACATTACTACGTGATACAGACCAGAAAAAGGCCAGGATCTGGCCAGCAAGTATGCGAAAAATGCGAAAGTACGAGCCAGATGAGGGCAAATACCAGACCTATCCCAGACATAGCCGGCGTTATCCTCTAAAATATTAATCGCAACCAGGTTTAATTGACTGTTTCCGTGTGGTACCGCATTACTACCTGATCCAATCCAGAAAAAGACCAGGATCTAGCCATCAAGTATGCGATAGATGCGAAAGTGCGAGCCAGATGAGGGCAAATACCAGAACTAACTCAGACATAACCGGCTTTATCCGCTAAAATATTAATCGGAACCAGGTTTAATTGACAGATCCGGCGTGGTACCGCATTACTACGTGATCCAAACCAGGTAAAGCCCAGGATATGGCCAACAAGTATGCGAAAAATGCGAAAGTAGGAGCCAGATCAGGGCAAATCCCAGACCTAACCGAGACATAACCGGCGTTATCCTCTAAAATATTAATCGCAACCAGGTTTAATTGACTGCTTCGGTGTGGTACCGCATTACGACGTGATCCAAACCAGGAAAAGCCCAGGATCTGGCCAACAAGTATGCGAAAAATGCGAAAGTAGGAGCCAGATCAGGGCAAATCCCAGACCTAACCGAGACAAAACCGGCGTTATCCTCTAAAATATTAATCGCAACCAGGTTTAATTGACTGTTTCGGTGTGGTACCGCATTACTACGACATCCAACCTAGAAAAAGGCCCGGATCTAGCCATCAAGTATGCGATAGATGCGAAGGTGCGAGCCAGATGAGGGCAAATCCCAGACCTAACCGAGACATAACCGGCGTTATCCTCTAAAATATTAATCGCAACCAGGTTTAATTGACTGCTTCGGTGTGGTACCGCATTACTACGTGATCCAAACCAGGAAAAGCCCAGGATCTGGCCAACAAGTATGCGAAAAATGCGAAAGTAGGAGCCAGATCAGGGCAAATCCCAGACCTAACCGAGACATAACCGGCGTTATCCTCTAAAATATTAATCGCAACCAGGTTTAATTGACTGTTTCGGTGTGGTGCCGCATTACTACGTGATCCAAACCAGGAAAAGCCCAGGATCTGGCCAACAAGTATGCGAAAAATGCGAAAGTAGGAGCCAGATCAGGGCAAATCCCAGAACTAACCCAGACATAACCGGCGTTATCCTCTAAAATATTAATCGGAACCAGGTTTAGTTGAACGTTTCAGTGCGGTACCTAATTACTACGTGGTCCAAGCCAGAAAAAGGCCAGGATCTGGCCAACAAGTATGCGAAAAATGCGAAAGTACGAGCCAGAGGAGGGCAAATCCCAGACCTAACCGAGACATAAGCGGCGTTATCCTCTAAAATATTAATCGCAACCAGGTTTAATTGACTGTTTCGGTGTGGTACCGCATTACTACGTGATCCGAACCAGAAAAAGCCCAGGATCTTGTCAACAAGTAGGCGAAAAATGCGAAGGTACGAGCCAGATGAGGGCAAATCCCAGACCTAACCGAGACATAACTGGCGTTATCCTCTAAAATATTAATCGGAACCAGGTTTAATTGTCTGTTTCAGTGTGGTACCATATTACTACGTGATCCAAACCAGGAAAAGCCCAGGATCTGGCCAACAAGTATGCGAAAAATGCGAAAGTAGGAGCCAGATCAGGGCAAATCCCAGACCTAACCGGGACATAACCAGCGTTATCCTCTAAAATATTAATCGCAACCAGGTTGAATTGACTGTGTCGGTGTGGTACCGCATTACTACGTCATCCAAACCAGAAAAAGGCCAGGATCTAGCCATCAAGTATGCGATAGATGCGAAAGTGCGAGCCAGATGGGGACAAATCCCAGACCTAACCGGGACATAACCAGCGTTATCCTCTAAAATATTAATCGCAACCAGGTTGAATTGACTGTGTCGGTGTGGTACCGCATTACTACGTGATCCGAACCAGAAAAAGGCCAGGATCTTGCCATCAAATAGGCGAAAAATGCAAAGGTACGAGCCAGATGAGGGCAAATCCCAGACCTAACCGAGACATAACCGGCGTTATCCCCCAAAATATTAATCGCAACCAGGTTTGATTGACTGTTACGGTGTGGTACCGCATTACTAGGTGATCCAAACCAGAAAAAGCCGAGGATCTTGACAACAAGTAGGCGAAAAATGCGAAAGTACGAGCCAGATGAGGGCAAATCCCAGACCTAACCGAGACATAACCGGCGTTATCCTCTAAAATATTAATCGCAACCAGGTTTAATTGACTGTTCGGTGTGGTACTGCATTACTACGTGATCCGAACCAGAAAAAGCCCAGGATCTTGCCAACAAGTAGGCGAAAAATGCAAAGGTACGAGTCAGATGAGGACAAATCCCAGACCTAACCGAGACATAACCGGCGTTATCCTCTAAAATATTAATCGGACCAGGTTTAGTTGAATGTTTCAGTGTGGTACCTAATTACTACGTGGTCCAAGCCCGAAAAAGGCCAGGATCTGGCTAACAAGTATGCGAAAAATGCGAATGTACGAGCCAGATGAGGGCAAATCCCAGACCTAACCGAGACATAACCGGCGTTATCCTCTAAAATATTAATCGCAACCAGGTTTAATTGACTGTTTCGGTGTGGTACCGCATTACTACGTGATCCGAACCAGAAAAAGGCCAGGATCTGGCCAGCAAGTATGCGAAAAATGCGAAAGTACGAGCCAGATGAGGGCAAATACCAGACCTATCCCAGACATAGCCGGCGTTATCCTCTAAAATATTAATCGCAACCAGGTTTAATTGACTGTTTCGGTGTGGTACCGCATTACTACCTGATCCAATCCAGAAAAAGACCAGGATCTAGCCATCAAGTATGCGATAGATGCGAAAGTGCGAGCCAGATGAGGGCAAATACCAGAACTAACTCAGACATAACCGGCGTTATCCGCTAAAATATTAATCGGAACCAGGTTTAATTGACAGATCCGGTGTGGTACCGCATTACTACGTGATCCAAACCAGGTAAAGCCCAGGATATGGCCAACAAGTATGCGAAAAATGCGAAAGTAGGAGCCAGATCAGACCAAATCCCAGACCTAACCGAGACATAACCGGCGTTATCCTCTAAAATATTAATCGCAACCAGGTTTAATTGACTGCTTCGGTGTGGTACCGCATTACGACGTGATCCAAACCAGGAAAAGCCCAGGATCTGGCCAACAAGTATGCGAAAAATGCGAAAGTAGGAGCCAGATCAGGGCAAATCCCAGACCTAACCGAGACATAACCGGCGTTATCCTCTAAAATATTAATCGCAACCAGGTTTAATTGACTGTTTCGGTGTGGTACCGCATTACTACGTGATCCGAACCAGAAAAAGCCCAGGATCTTGACAACACGTAGGCGAAAAATGCGAAGGTACGAGCCAGATGATTGCAAATACCAGAACTAACCCAGCCATAACCAGCGTTATCCTCTAAGATACTAATCGGAACCAGCTTTTATTGACGGTTTCAGAGTGGTACCACATTGCTACGTGATACAGACCAGAAAAAGGCCAGGATCTGGCCAGCTTGTATACGAAAAATGCGAAAGTACGAGCCAGATGAGGGCAAATACCAGACCTATCCCAGACATAGCCGGCGTTATCCTCTAAAATATTAATCGGAACCAGGTTTATTTGACTGTTTCAGCGTGGTACCACATTACTACGTGGTCCAAGCCAGAAAAAGGCCAGGATCTGGCCAACAAGTATGCGAAAAATGCGAAAGTGCGAGCCAGATGAGGGCAAATCCCAGACCTAACCGAGACATAACCGGCGTCATCCTCTAAAATATTAATCGCAACCAGGTTTAATTGACTGTTTCGGTGTAGTACCGCATTACTACGTGATCCAAACCAGAAAAAGGCCAGGATCTAGCCATCAAGTATGCGATAGATGCGAAAGTACGAGCCAGATGAGGGCAAATCCCAGACCTAACCCAGACATAACCGGCGTTATCCTCTAAAATATTAATCGCAACCAGCTACTATTGAATGTTTCAGTGTAGTGCCACATTACTACGTGATCCAAACCAGGAAAAGCCGAGGATCTGGCTAACGAGTATGCGAAAAATGCGAAGGTACGAGCCAGATGATTGCAAATACCAGACCTAACCGAGACATAACCGGCGTTATCCTCTAAAATATTAATCGCAACCAAGTTTAATTGACTGTTACGGTGTGGTACCGCATTACTACGTGATTCAGACCAGAAAAAGCCCAGGATCTGGCCAACAAGTATGCGAGAAATGCAACAGTACGAGCCAGATGAGGGCATATACCAGACCTAACCCCGACATAACCGGCGTTATCCTCTAAAATATTAATCGCAACCTGATTTAATTGATTCTTTCGGTGTGCAGCCACATTACTACGGGATCCAAACCAGAAAAAGCCCAGGATCTTGACAACAACTAGGCGAAAAATGCAAAGGTACGAGCCAGATGAGAGCAAATACCAGACCTAACCGAGACATAACCGGCGTTATCCTCCAAAATATTAATCGGAACCAGGTTTAGTTGAATGTTTCAGTGTGGTACCTAATTACTACGTGATCCAGACCAGAAAAAGCCCAGGATCTTGACAACAAGTAGGCGAAAAATGCGAAGGTACGAGACAGATGATTGCAAATACCAGAACTAACCCAGCCATAACCAGCGTTATCCTCTAAGATACTAATCGGAACCAGCTTTTATTGACGGTTTCAGAGTGGTACCACATTGCTACGCGATACAGACCAGAAAAAGGCCAAGATGTGGCCAGCTTGTATGCGAAAAATGCAAAAGTACGAGCCAGATGAGGGCAAATCCCAGACCTAACCGAGACATAACCGGCGTTATCCTCCAAAATATTAATCGCAACCAGGTTTAATTGAATGTTACGGTGTGGTACCGCATTACTACGTGGTCCGAACCAGAAAAAGCCCAGGATCTTGCCAACAAGTAGGCGAAAAATGCGAAGGTACGAGCCAGATGAGGGCAAATCCCAGACCTAACCGAGACATAACCGGCGTTATCCTCTAAAATATTAATCGGAACCTGGTTTAATTGACTGTTACGGTGTGGTACCGCATTACTACGTGATCCAAACCAGAAAAAGGCCAGGATCTAGCCATCAAGTATGCGATAGATGCGAAAGTGCGAGCCAGATGAGGGCAAATGCCAGGACTAACCCAGACATAACCGGCGTTATCCTCTAAAATATTAATCGGAACCAGGTTTAGTTGAATGTTTCAGTGTGGTACCTAATTACTACGTGGTCCAAGCCAGAAAAAGGCCAGGACCTGGCCAACAAGTATGCGAAAAATGCAAAAGTGCGAGCCAGATGAGGGTAAATACCAGACCTAACCGAGACATAACCGGCGTTATCCTCTAAAATATTAATCGCAACCAGGTTTAATTGACAGTTTCGGTGTGGTACCGCATTACTACGTGATCCAAACCAGGAAAAGCCCAGGATCTGGCCAACAAGTATGCGAAAAATGCGAAAATAGGAGCCAGATCAGGGCAAATCCCAGACCTAACCGAGACATAACCGGCGTTATCCTCTAAAATAATAATCGCAACCAGGTTTAATTGACCGTTTCGGTGTGGTAGCGCCTTACTACGTGATCCGAACAAGAAAAAGGCCAGGATCTGGCCAGCTCGTATGCGAAAAATGCGAAAGTACGAGCCAGATGAGGGCAAATACCAGACCTATCCCAGACATAGCCGGCGTTATCCTCTAAAATATTAATCGGAACGAGGTTTATTTGACTGTTTCAGTGTGGTACCACATCACTACGTGGGCCAAGCCAGAAAAAGGCCAACAAGTATGCGAAAAATGCAAAAGTGCGAGCCAGATGAGGGCAAATCCCAGACCTAACCGAGACATAAGCGGCGCTATCCTCTAAAATATTAATCGCAACCAGGTTTAATTGACAGTTTCGGTGTGGTACCGCATTACTACGTGATCCAAACCAGGAAAAGCCCAGGATATAGCCAACAAGTATGCGAAAAATGCGAAAGTAGGAGCCAGATCAGGGCAAATCCCAGACCTAACCGAGACATAAACGGCGTTATCCTCTAAAATATTAATCGCAACCAGGTTTAATTGACTGCTTCGGTGTGGTACCGCATTACTACGTGATGCAAACCAGGGAAAGCCCAGGATCTGGCCAACAAGTATGCGAAAAATGCGAAAGTAGGAGCCAGATCAGGGCAAATCCCAGACCTAACCGAGACATAACCGGCGTTATCCTCTAAAATAATAATCGCAACCAGGTTTAATTGACCGTTTCGGTGTGGTAGCGCATTACTACGTGATCCGAACCAGAAAAAGGCCAGGATCTAGCCATCAAGTATGCGATAGATGCGAAAGTGCGAGCCAGATGAGGGCAAATCTCAGAACTAACCGAGACATAACCGGCGTTATCGTCTAAAATATTAATCGCAACCAGGTTTAATTGACTGTTTCGGTGTGGTACCGCATTACTACGTGATCCGAACCAGAAAAAGCCCAGGATCTTGCCAACAAGTAGGCGAAAAATGCAAAGGTACGAGCCAGATGAGGGCAAATCGCAGACCTAACCGAGACATAACCGGCGTTATCCTCCAAAATATTAATCGCAACCAGGTTTAATTGAATGTTACGGTGTGGTACCGCATTACTACGTGATCCGAACCAGGAAAAGCCCAGGATCTTGCCAACAAGTAGGCGAAAAATGCAAAGGTACGAGCCAGATGAGGGCAAATCCCAGACCTAACCGAGACATAACCGGCGTTATCCTCCAAAATATTAATCGCAACCAGGTTTAATTGAATGTTACGGTGTGGTACCGCATTACTACGTGATCCAAACCAGAAAAAGCCCAGGATCTTGAAAACAAGTAGGCGTAAAATGCGAAAGTGCGAGCCAGATATGGGCAAATCCCAGACCTAACCGAGACATAACCGGCGTTATCCTCTAAAATATTAATCGCAACCAGGTTTAATTGACTGTTTCGGTGTGGTAGCGCATTACTACGTGATCCGAACCAGAAAAAGCCCAGGATCTTGCCAACAAGTAAGCGAAAAATGCGAAGGTACGAGCCAGATGAGGGCAAATGCCAGAACTAACCCAGACATAACCGGCGTTATCCTCTAAAATATTAATCGGAACCAGGTTTAGTTGAATGTTTCAGTGTGGTACCTAATTACTAGGTGGTCCAAGCCAGAAAAAGGCCAGGATCTGGCCAACAAGTATGCGAAAAATGCAAAAGTGCGGGCCAGATGAGGGCAAATACCAGACCTAACCGAGACATAACCGGCGTTATCCTCTAAAATATTAATCGCAACCAGGTTTAATTGACAGTTTCGGTGTGGTACCGCATTACTACGTGATCCGAACCAGAAAAAGCCCAGGATCTTGCCAACAAGTAGGCGAAAAATGCAAAGGTACGAGCCAGATGCGGGCAAAACCCAGACCTAACCGAGACATAACCGGCGTTATCCTCTAAAATATTAATCGCAACCAGGTTTAGTTGACTGCTTCGGTGTGGTACCGCATTACTACGTGATCCAAACCAGGAAAAGCCCAGGATCTGGCCAACAAGTATGCGAAAAATGCGAAAGTAGGAGCCAGATCAGGACAAATCCCAGACCTAACCGAGACATAACCGGCGTTATCCTCTAAAATATTAATCGCAACCAGGTTTAATTGACAGTTTCGGTGTGGTACCGCATTACTACGTGATCCGAACCAGAAAAAGCCCAGGATCTTGCCAACAAGTAGGCGAAAAATGCAAAGGGACGAGCCAGATGCGGGCAAAACCCAGACCTAACCGAGACATAACCGGCGTTATCCTCTAAAATATTAATCGCAACCAGGTTTAATTGACTGCTTCGGTGTGGTACCGCATTACTACGTGATCCAAACCAGGAAAAGCCCAGGATCTGGCCAACAAGTATGCGAAAAATGCGAAAGTAGGAGCCAGATCAGGGCAAATCCCAGACCTAACCGAGACATAACCGGCGTTATCCTCTAAAATATTAATCGCAACCAGGTTTAATTGACTGCTTCGGTGTGGTACCGCATTACTACGTGATCCAAACCAGGAAAAGCCCAGGATCTGGCCAACAAGTATGCGAAAAATGCGAAAGTAGGAGCCAGATGAGGGCAAATCCCAGACCTAACCGAGACATAAGCGGCGCTATCCTCTAAAATATTAATCGCAACCAGGTTTCATTGACAGTTTCGGTGTGGTACCGCATTACTACGTGATCCAAACCAGGAAAAGCCCAGGATATGGCCAACAAGTATGCGAAAAATGCGAAAGTAGGAGCCAGATGAGGGCAAATCCCAGACCTAACCGAGACATAAGCGGCGCTATCCTGTAAAATATTAATCGCAACCAGGTTTAATTGACTGCTTCGGTGTGGTACCGCATTACTACGTGATCCAAACCAGGAAAAGCCCAGGATCTGGCCAACAAGTAGGCGAAAAATGCAAAGGTACGAGCCAGATGAGGGCAAATCCCAGACCTAACCGAGACATAACCGGCGTTATCCCCCAAAATATTAATCGCAACCAGGTTTAATTGTCTGTTACGGTGTGGTACCGCATTACTACGTGATCCGAACCAGAAAAAGCCCAGGATCTTGCCAACAAGTAGGCGAAAAATGCAAAGGTACGAGCCAGATGCGGGCAAAACCCAGACCTAACCGAGACATAACCGGCGTTATCCTCTAAAATATTAATCGCAACCAGGTTTAATTGACTGTTTCGGTGTAGTACCGCATTACTACGTGATCCAAACCAGAAAAAGGCCAGGATCTAGCCATCAAGTATGCGATAGATGCGAAAGTACGAGCCAGATGAGGGCAAATTCCAGACCTAACCCAGACATAACCGGCGTTATCCTCTAAAATATTAATCGCAACCAGCTACTATTGACTGTTTCAGTGTGGTGCCACATTACTACGTGATCCAAACCAGGAAAAGCCCAGGATCTGGCTAACAAGTATGCGAAAAATGCGAAGGTACGAGCCAGATGATTGCAAATACCAGACCTAACCGAGACATAACCGGCGTTATCCTCTAAAATATTAATCGCAACCAAGTTTAATTGACTGTTACGGTGTGGTACCGCATTACTACGTGATCCAGACCAGAAAAAGCCCAGGATCTGGCCAACAAGTATGCGAGAAATGCAACAGTACGAGCCAGATGAGGGCATATACCAGACCTAACCCCGACATAACCGGCGTTATCCTCTAAAATATTAATCGCAACCTGATTTAATTGACTCTTTCGGTGTGCAGCCACATTACTACGGGATCCAAACCAGAAAAAGCCCAGGATCTTGACAACAAGTAGGCGAAAAATGCGAAGGTACGAGCCAGATGATTGCAAATACCAGAACTAACCCAGCCATAACCAGCGTTATCCTCTAAGATACTAATCGGAACCAGCTTTTATTGACGGTTTCAGTGTGGTACCACATTACTACGTGATACAGACCAGAAAAAGGCAAGGATCTGGCCAGGAAGTATGCGAAAAATGCGAAAGTACGAGCCAGATGAGGGCGAAAACCAGACCTATCCCAGACATAGCCGGCGTTATCCTCTAAAATATTAATCGGAACCAGGTTTATTTGACTGTTTCAGTGTGTTACCACATTACTACGTGATCCAGACCAGAAAAAGCCCAGGATCTGGCCAACAAGTATGCGAGAAATGCAACAGTACGAGCCAGATGAGGGCATATACCAGACCTAACCCCGACATAACCGGCGTTATCCTCTAAAATATTAATCGCAACCTGATTTAATTGACTCTTTCGGTGTGCAGCCACATTACTACGGGATCCAAACCAGAAAAAGCCCAGGATCTTGACAACAAGTAGGCGAAAAATGCAAAGGTACGAGCCAGATGAGGACAAATCCCAGACCTAACCGAGACATAACCGGCGTTATCCTCCAAAATATTAATCGGAACCAGGTTTAGTTGAATGTTTCAGTGTGGTACCTAATTACTACGTGATCCAGACCAGAAAAAGCCCAGGATCTTGACAACAAGTAGGCGAAAAATGCGAAGGTACGAGCCAGATGATTGCAAATACCAGAACTAACCCAGCCATAACCAGTGTTATCCTCTAAGATACTAATCGGAACCAGCTTTTATTGACGGTTTCAGAGTGGTACCACATTGCTACGTGATACAGACCAGAAAAAGGCCAAGATGTGGCCAGCTTGTATGCGAGAAATGCAAAAGTACGAGCCAGATGAGGGCAAATCCCAGACCTAACCGAGACATAACCGGCGATATCCTCCAAAATATTAATCGCAACCAGGTTTAATGAATGTTACGGTGTGGTACCGCATTACTACGTGATCCAAACCAGGAAAAGCCCAGGATCTGGCCAGCTCGTATGCGAAAAATGCGAAAGTAGGAGCCAGATCTGGGCAAATCCCAGACCTAACCGAGACATAACCGGCGTTATACTCTAAAATATTAATCGCAACCAGGTTTAATTGACAGTTTCGGTGTGGTACCGCATTACTACGTGATCTGAACCAGAAAAAGCCCAGGATCTTGACAACAAGTAGGCGAAAAATGCGAAGGTACGAGCCAGATGATTGCAAATACCAGAACTAACCCAGCCATAACCAGCGTTATCCTCTAAGATACTAATCGGAACCAGCTTTTATTGACGGTTTCAGAGTGGTACCACATTGCTACGTGATACAGACCAGAAGAAGGCCAGGATCTGGCCAGCTCGTATGCGAAAAATGCGAAAGTACGAGCCAGATGAGGGCAAATACCAGACCTATCCCAGGCATAGCCGGCGTTATCCTCTAAAATATTAATCGGAACCAGGTTTATTTGATTGTTTCAGTGTGGTACCACATTACTACGTGGTCCAAGCCAGAAAAAGGCCAGGATCTGGCCAACAAGTATGCGAAAAATGCGAAAGTGCGAGCCAGATGAGGGCAAATCCCAGACCTAACCGAGACATAACCGGCGTCATCCTCTAAAATATTAATCGCAACCAGGTTTAATTGACTGTTTCGGTGTAGTACCGCATTACTACGTGATCCAAACCAGAAAAAGGCCAGGATCTAGCCATCAAGTATGCGATAGATGCGAAAGTACGAGCCAGATGAGGGCAAATCCCAGACCTAACCCAGACATAACCGGCGTTATCCTCTAAAATATTAATCGCAACCAGCTACTATTGACTGTTTCAGTGTGGTGCCACATTACTACGTGATCCAAACCAGGAAAAGCCCAGGATCTGGCTAACAAGTATGCGAAAAATGCGAAGGTACGAGCCAGATGATTGCAAATACCAGACCTAACCGAGACATAACCGGCGTTATCCTCTAAAATATTAATCGCAACCAAGTTTAATTGACTGTTACGGTGTGGTACCGCATTACTACGTGATCCAGACCAGAAAAAGCCCAGGATCTGGCCAACAAGTATGCGAGAAATGCAACAGTACGAGCCAGATGAGGGCATATACCAGACCTAACCCCGACATAACCGGCGTTATCCTCTAAAATATTAATCGCAACCTGATTTAATTGACTCTTTCGGTGTGCAGCCACATTACTACGGGATCCAAACCAGAAAAAGCCCAGGATCTTGACAACAAGTAGGCGAAAAATGCGAAGGTACGAGCCAGATGATTGCAAATACCAGAACTAACCCAGCCATAACCAGCGTTATCCTCTAAGATACTAATCGGAACCAGCTTTTATTGACGGTTTCAGTGTGGTACCACATTACTACGTGATACAGACCAGAAAAAGGCAAGGATCTGGCCAGGAAGTATGCGAAAAATGCGAAAGTACGAGCCAGATGAGGGCGAAAACCAGACCTATCCCAGACATAGCCGGCGTTATCCTCTAAAATATTAATCGGAACCAGGTTTATTTGACTGTTTCAGTGTGTTACCACATTACTACGTGATCCAGACCAGAAAAAGCCCAGGATCTGGCCAACAAGTATGCGAGAAATGCAACAGTACGAGCCAGATGAGGGCATATACCAGACCTAACCCCGACATAACCGGCGTTATCCTCTAAAATATTAATCGCAACCTGATTTAATTGACACTTTCGGTGTGCAGCCACATTACTACGGGATCCAAACCAGAAAAAGCCCAGGATCTTGACAACAAGTAGGCGAAAAATGCAAAGGTACGAGCCAGATGAGGACAAATCCCAGACCTAACCGAGACATAACCGGCGTTATCCTCCAAAATATTAATCGGAACCAGGTTTAGTTGAATGTTTCAGTGTGGTACCTAATTACTACGTGATCCAGACCAGAAAAAGCCCAGGATCTTGACAACAAGTAGGCGAAAAATGCGAAGGTACGAGCCAGATGATTGCAAATACCAGAACTAACCCAGTCATAACCAGTGTTATCCTCTAAGATACTAATCGGAACCAGCTTTTATTGACGGTTTCAGAGTGGTACCACATTGCTACGTGATACAGACCAGAAAAAGGCCAAGATGTGGCCAGCTTGTATGCGAAAAATGCAAAAGTACGAGCCAGATGAGGGCAAATCCCAGACCTAACCGAGACATAACCGGCGATATCCTCCAAAATATTAATCGCAACCAGGTTTAATTGAATGTTACGGTGTGGTACCGCATTACTACGTGATCCGAACCAGAAAAAGCCCAGGATCTTGCCAACAAGTACGCGAAAAATGCAAAGGTACGAGCCAGATGAGTGCAAATCCCAGACCTAACCGAGACATAACCGGCGTTATCCTCAAAATATTAATCGCAACCAGGTTTAATTGAATGTTACGGTGTGGTACCGCATTACTACGTGATCCAAACCAGAAAAAGCCCAGGATCTTGACAACAAGTAGGCGTAAAATGCGAAAGTGCGAGCCAGATATGGGCAAATCCCAGACCTAACCGAGACATAACCGGCGTTATCCTCTAAAATATTAATCGCAACCAGGTTTAATTGACTGTTTCGGTGTGGTAGCGCATTACTACGTGATCCGAACCAGAAAAAGCCCAGGATCTTTCCAACAAGTAGGCGAAAAATGCGAAGGTACGAGCCAGATGATTGCAAATACCAGAACTAACCCAGCCATAACCAGCGTTATCCTCTAAGATACTAATCGGAACCAGCTTTTATTGACGGTTTCAGAGTGGTACCACATTGCTACGTGATACAGACCAGAAGAAGGCCAGGATCTGGCCAGCTCGTATGCGAAAAATGCGAAAGTGCGAGCCAGATGAGGGCAAATACCAGACCTAACCGAGACATAACCGGCGTTATCCTCTAAAATATTAATCGCAACCAGGTTTAATTGACAGTTTCGGTGTGGTACCGCATTACTACGTGATCCGAACCACAAAAAGCCCAGGATCTTGCCAACAAGTAGGCGAAAAATGCAAAAGTGCGAGCCAGATGAGGGCAAATACCAGACCTAACCGAGACATAACCGGCGTTATCCTCTAAAATATTAATCGCAACCAGGTTTAATTGACAGTTTCGGTGTGGTACCGCATTACTACGTGATCTGAACCAGAAAAAGCCCAGGATCTTGACAACAAGTAGGCGAAAAATGCGAAGGTACGAGCCAGATGATTGCAAATACCAGAACTAACCCAGCCATAACCAGCGTTATCCTCTAAGATACTAATCGGAACCAGCTTTTATTGACGGTTTCAGAGTGGTACCACATTGCTACGTGATACAGACCAGAAGAAGGCCAGGATCTGGCCAGCTCGTATGCGAAAAATGCGAAAGTACGAGCCAGATGAGGGCAAATACCAGACCTATCCCAGGCATAGCCGGCGTTATCCTCTAAAATATTAATCGGAACCAGGTTTATTTGACTGTTTCAGTGTGGTACCACATTACTACGTGGTCCAAGCCAGAAAAAGGCCAACAAGTATGCGAAAAATGCAAAAGTGCGAGCCAGATGAGGGCAAATCCCAGACCTAACCGAGACATAAGCGGCGCTATCCTCTAAAATATTAATCGCAACCAGGTTTAATTGACAGTTTCGGTGTGGTACTGCATTACTACGTGATCCAAACTTGGAAAAGCCCAGGATATGGCCAACAAGTATGCAAAAAATGCGAAAGTAGGAGCCAGATCAGGGCAAATCCCAGACCTAACCGAGACATAACCGGCGTTATCCTCTAAAATATTAATCGCAACCAGGTTTAATTGACTGTTTCGGTGTGGTAGCGCATTACTACGTGATCCGAACCAGAAAAAGCCCAGGATCTTGCCAACAAGTACGCGAAAAATGCAAAGGTACGAGCCAGATGAGTGCAAATCCCAGACCTAACCGAGACATAACCGGCGTTATCCTCCAAAATATTAATCGCAACCAGGTTTAATTGAATGTTACGGTGTGGTACCGCATTACTACGTGATCCAAACCAGAAAAAGCCCAGGATCTTGACAACAAGTAGGCGTAAAATGCGAAAGTGCGAGCCAGATATGGGCAAATCCCAGACCTAACCGAGACATAACCGGCGTTATCCTCTAAAATATTAATCGCAACCAGGTTTAGTTGACTGTTTCGGTGTGGTAGCGCATTACTACGTGATCCGAACCAGAAAAAGCCCAGGATCTTGCCAACAAGTAGGCGAAAAATGCGAAGGTACGAGCCAGATGATTGCAAATACCAGAACTAACCCAGCCATAACCAGCGTTATCCTCTAAGATACTAATCGGAACCAGCTTTTATTGACGGTTTCAGAGTGGTACCACATTGCTACGTGATACAGACCAGAAGAAGGCCAGGATCTGGCCAGCTCGTATGCGAAAAATGCGAAAGTGCGAGCCAGATATGGGCAAATCCCAGACCTAACCGAGACATAACCGGCGTTATCCTCTATAATATTAATCGGAACCAGGTTTAGTTGAATGTCTCAGTGTGGTACCTAATTACTACGTGGTCCAAGCCAGAAAAAGGCCATGATCTGGCCAACAAGTATGCGAAAAATGCAAAAGTGCGAGCCAGATGAGGGCAAATACCAGACCTAACCGAGACATAACCGGCGTTATCCTCTAAAATATTAATCGCAACCAGGTTTAATTGACAGTTTCGGTGTGGTACCGCATTACTACGTGATCCGAACCACAAAAAGCCCAGGATCTTGCCAACAAGTAGGCGAAAAATGCAAAAGTGCGAGCCAGATGAGGGCAAATACCAGACCTAACCGAGACATAACCGGCGTTATCCTCTAAAATATTAATCGCAACCAGGTTTAATTGACAGTTTCGGTGTGGTACCGCATTACTACGTGATCTGAACCAGAAAAAGCCCAGGATCTTGACAACAAGTAGGCGAAAAATGCGAAGGTACGAGCCAGATGATTGCAAATACCAGAACTAACCCAGCCATAACCAGCGTTATCCTCTAAGATACTAATCGGAACCAGCTTTTATTGACGGTTTCAGAGTGGTACCACATTGCTACGTGATACAGACCAGAAGAAGGCCAGGATCTGGCCAGCTCGTATGCGAAAAATGCGAAAGTACGAGCCAGATGAGGGCAAATACCAGACCTATCCCAGGCATAGCCGGCGTTATCCTCTAAAATATTAATCGGAACCAGGTTTATTTGACTGTTTCAGTGTGGTACCACATTACTACGTGGTCCAAGCCAGAAAAAGGCCAACAAGTATGCGAAAAATGCAAAAGTGCGAGCCAGATGAGGGCAAATCCCAGACCTAACCGAGACATAAGCGGCGCTATCCTCTAAAATATTAATCGCAACCAGGTTTAATTGACAGTTTCGGTGTGGTACTGCATTACTACGTGATCCAAACTTGGAAAAGCCCAGGATATGGCCAACAAGTATGCAAAAAATGCGAAAGTAGGAGCCAGATCAGGGCAAATCCCAGACCTAACCCAGACATAACCGGCGTTATCCTCTAAAATATTAATCGCAACCAGGTTTAATTGACTGTTTCGGTGTGGTAGCGCATTACTACGTGATCCGAACCAGAAAAAGCCCAGGATCTTGCCAACAAGTACGCGAAAAATGCAAAGGTACGAGCCAGATGAGTGCAAATCCCAGACCTAACCGAGACATAACCGGCGTTATCCTCCAAAATATTAATCGCAACCAGGTTTAATTGAATGTTACGGTGTGGTACCGCATTACTACGTGATCCAAACCAGAAAAAGCCCAGGATCTTGACAACAAGTAGGCGTAAAATGCGAAAGTGCGAGCCAGATATGGGCAAATCCCAGACCTAACCGAGACATAACCGGCGTTATCCTCTAAAATATTAATCGCAACCAGGTTTAATTGACTGTTTCGGTGTGGTAGCGCATTACTACGTGATCCGAACCAGAAAAAGCCCAGGATCTTGCCAACAAGTAGGCGAAAAATGCGAAGGTACGAGCCAGATGAGGACAAATCCCAGACCTAACCGAGACATAACCGGCGTTATCCTCTAAAATATTAATCGGAACCTGGTTTAATTGACTGTTACGGTGTGGTACCGCATTACTACGTGATCCAAACCAGAAAAGGGCCAGGATCTAGCCATCAAGTATGCGATAGATGCGAAAGTGCGAGCCAGATATGGGCAAATCCCAGACCTAACCGAGACATAACCGGCGTTATCCTCTAAAATATTAATCGGAACCAGGTTTAGTTGAATGTCTCAGTGTGGTACCTAATTACTACGTGGTCCAAGCCAGAAAAAGGCCATGATCTGGCCAACAAGTATGCGAAAAATGCAAAAGTGCGAGCCAGATGAGGGCAAATACCAGACCTAACCGAGACATAACCGGCGTTATCCTCTAAAATATTAATCGCAACCAGGTTTAATTGACAGTTTCGGTGTGGTACCGCATTACTACGTGATCCGAACCACAAAAAGCCCAGGATCTTGCCAACAAGTAGGCGAAAAATGCAAAGGTACGAGCCAGATGCGGGCAAAACCCAGACCTAACCGAGACATAACCGGCGTTATCCTCTAAAATATTAATCGCAACCAGGTTTACTTGTCTGCTTCGGTGTGGTACCGCATTACTACGTGATCCAAACCAGGAAAAGCCCAGGATCTGGCCAACAAGTATGCGAAAAATGCGAAAGTAGGAGCCAGATCAGGGCAAATCCCAGACCTAACCGAGACATAACCGGCGTTATCCTCTAAAATATTAATCGCAACCAGGTTTAATTGACAGTTTCGGTGTGGCACCGCATTACTACGTGATCTGAACCAGAAAAAGCCCAGGATCTTGACAACAAGTAGGCGAAAAATGCGAAGGTACGAGCCAGATGATTGCAAATACCAGAACTAACCCAGCCATAACCAGCGTTATCCTCTAAGATACTAATCGGAACCAGCTTTTATTGACGGTTTCAGAGTGGTACCACATTGCTACGTGATACAGACCAGAAGAAGGCCAGGATCTGGCCAGCTCGTATGCGAAAAATGCGAAAGTACGAGCCAGATGAGGGCAAATACCAGACCTATCCCAGGCATAGCCGGCGTTATCCTCTAAAATATTAATCGGAACCAGGTTTATTTGACTGTTTCAGTGTGGTACCACATTACTACGTGATCCGAACCAGAAAAAGCCCAGGATCTTGCCAACAAGTACGCGAAAAATGCAAAGGTACGAGCCAGATGAGTGCAAATCCCAGACCTAACCGAGACATAACCGGCGTTATCCTCCAAAATATTAATCGCAACCAGGTTTAATTGAATGTTACGGTGTGGTACCGCATTACTACGTGATCCAAACCAGAAAAAGCCCAGGATCTTGACAACAAGTAGGCGTAAAATGCGAAAGTGCGAGCCAGATATGGGCAAATCCCAGACCTAACCGAGACATAACCGGCGTTATCCTCTAAAATATTAATCGCAACCAGGTTTAATTGACTGTTTCGGTGTGGTAGCGCATTACTACGTGATCCGAACCAGAAAAAGCCCAGGATCTTGCCAACAAGTAGGCGAAAAATGCGAAGGTACGAGCCAGATGAGGACAAATCCCAGACCTAACCGAGACATAACCGGCGTTATCCTCTAAAATATTAATCGGAACCTGGTTTAATTGACTGTTACGGTGTGGTACCGCATTACTACGTGATCCAAACCAGAAAAGGGCCAGGATCTAGCCATCAAGTATGCGATAGATGCGAAAGTGCGAGCCAGATATGGGCAAATCCCAGACCTAACCGAGACATAACCGGCGTTATCCTCTAAAATATTAATCGGAACCAGGTTTAGTTGAATGTCTCAGTGTGGTACCTAATTACTACGTGGTCCAAGCCAGAAAAAGGCCATGATCTGGCCAACAAGTATGCGAAAAATGCAAAAGTGCGAGCCAGATGAGGGCAAATACCAGACCTAACCGAGACATAACCGGCGTTATCCTCTAAAATATTAATCGCAACCAGGTTTAATTGACAGTTTCGGTGTGGTACCGCATTACTACGTGATCCGAACCACAAAAAGCCCAGGATCTTGCCAACAAGTAGGCGAAAAATGCAAAGGTACGAGCCAGATGCGGGCAAAACCCAGACCTAACCGAGACATAACCGGCGTTATCCTCTAAAATATTAATCGCAACCAGGTTTACTTGTCTGCTTCGGTGTGGTACCGCATTACTACGTGATCCAAACCAGGAAAAGCCCAGGATCTGGCCAACAAGTATGCGAAAAATGCGAAAGTAGGAGCCAGATCAGGGCAAATCCCAGACCTAACCGAGACATAACCGGCGTTATCCTCTAAAATATTAATCGCAACCAGGTTTAATTGACAGTTTCGGTGTGGCACCGCATTACTACGTGATCTGAACCAGAAAAAGCCCAGGATCTTGACAACAAGTAGGCGAAAAATGCGAAGGTACGAGCCAGATGATTGCAAATACCAGAACTAACCCAGCCATAACCAGCGTTATCCTCTAAGATACTAATCGGAACCAGCTTTTATTGACGGTTTCAGAGTGGTACCACATTGCTACGTGATACAGACCAGAAGAAGGCCAGGATCTGGCCAGCTCGTATGCGAAAAATGCGAAAGAACGAGCCAGATGAGGGCAAATACCAGACCTATCCCAGGCATAGCCGGCGTTATCCTCTAAAATATTAATCGGAACCAGGTTTATTTGACTGTTTCAGTGTGGTACCACATTACTACGTGGTCCAAGCCAGAAAAAGGCCAACAAGTATGCGAAAAATGCAAAAGTGCGAGCCAGATGAGGGCAAATCCCAGACCTAACCGAGACATAAGCGGCGCTATCCTCTAAAATATTAATCGCAACCAGGTTTAATTGACAGTTTCGGTGTGGTACTGCATTACTACGTGATCCAAACCAGGAAAAGCCCAGGATATGGCCAACAAGTATGCAAAAAATGCGAAAGTAGGGGCCAGATCAGGGCAAATCCCAGACCTAACCGAGACATAACCGGCGTTATCCTCTAAAATATTAATCGCAACCAGGTTTAATTGACTGTTTCGGTGTGGTAGCGCATTACTACGTGATCCGAACCAGAAAAAGGCCTGGATCTAGCCATCAAGTATGCGATAGATGCGAAAGTGCGAGCCAGATGAGGGCAAATCCCAGACCTAACCGAGACATAACCGGCGTTATCCTCTAAAATATTAATCGCAACCAGGTTTAATTGACTGTTTCGGTGTGGTACCGCATTACTACGTGATCCAAACCAGAAAAAGGCCAGGATCTAGCCATCAAGTATGCAATAGATGCGAAAGTAGGAGCCAGATGAGGGCAAATCCCAGACCTAACCGAGACATAACCGGCGTTATCCCCCAAAATATTAATCGCAACCAGGTTTAATTGTCTGTTACGGTGTGGTACCGCATTACTACGTGATTCAAACCAGAAAAAGCCCAGGATCTTGACAACAAGTAGGCGAACAATGCGAAGGTACGAGCCAGATGATTGCAAATACCAGAACTAACCCAGCCATAACCAGCATTATCCTCTAAGATACTAATCGGAACCGGCCTTTATTGATGGTTTCAGTGTGGTACCACATTACTACATGATACAGACCAGAAAAAGGCCAGGATCTGGCAAGCAAGTATGCGAAAAATGCGAAAGTACGAGCCAGATGAGGGCAAATCCCAGACCTAACCGAGACATAACCGGCGTTATCCTCTAAAATATTATTCGCAACCAGGTTTAATTGACTGTTTCGGTGTGGTACCGCATTACTCCGTGATCCAAACCAGAAAAAGGCCAGGATCTAGCCATCAAGTATGCGATAGATGCGAAAGTGCCAGCCAGATGAGGGCAAATCCCAGACCTAACCGAGACATAACCGGCGTTATCCTCTAAAATATTAATCGGAACCAGGTTTAATTGACTGTTTCGGTGTGGTACCGCATTACTACGTGATCCAAACCAGAAAAAGGCCAGGATCTAGCCATCAAGTATGCGATAGATGCGAAAGTACGAGCCAGATGAGGGCAAATCCCAGACCTAACCGAGACATAACCGGCGTTATCCTCTAAAATATTAATCGCAACCAGGTTTAATTGACTGTTTCGGTGTGGTACCGCATTACTACGTGATCCATGCCAGAAAAAGGCCAGGATCTGGCCAACAAGTATGCGAAAAATGCGAAAGTAGGAGCCAGATTAGGGCAAATCCCAGACCTAACCGAGACATAACCGGCGTTATCCTCTAAAATATTAATCGCAACCAGGTTTAATTGACTGTGTCGGTGTGGTACCGCATTACTACGTGATCCAAACCAGAAAAAGGCCAGGATGTAGCCATCAAGTATGCGATAGATGCGAAAGTGCGAGCCAGATGAGGGCAAATACCAGAACTAACCCAGACATAACCGGCGTTATCCTCTAAAATATTAATCGGAACCAGGTTTAGTTGAATGTTTCAGTGTGGTACCTAATTACTACGTGGTCCAAGCCAGAAAAAGGCCAGGATCGGGCCAACAAGTATGCGAAAAATGCGAAAGTACGAGCCAGATGAGGGCAAATCCCAGACCTAACCGAGACATAACCGGCGTTATCCTCTAAAATATTAATCGGAACCAGGTTTATTTGACTGTTTTAGTGTGGTACCACATTACTACGTTGTCCAAGCCTGAAAAAGGCCAGGATCTGGCCAGCTCGTATGCGAAAAATGCGAAAGTACGAGCCAGATGAGGGCAAATACCAGACCTATCCCAGGCATAGCCGGCGTTATCCTCTAAAATATTAATCGGAACCAGGTTTATATGACTGTTTCAGTGTGGTACCACATTACTACGTGGTCCAAGCCAGAAAAAGGCCAACAAGTATGCGAAAAATGCAAAAGTGCGAGCCAGATGAGGGCAAATCCCAGACCTAACCGAGACATAAGCGGCGCTATCCTCTAAAATATTAATCGCAACCAGGTTTAATTGACAGTTTCGGTGTGGTACCGCATTACTACGTGATCCAAACCAGGAAAAGCCCAGGATATGGCCAACAAGTATGCAAAAAATGCGAAAGTAGGAGCCAGATCAGGGCAAATCCCAAACCTAACCGAGACATAACCGGCGTTATCCTCTAAAATATTAATCGCAACCAGGTTTAATTGACTGTTTCGGTGTGGTAGCGCATTACTACGTGATCCGAACCAGAAAAAGGCCAGGATCTAGCCATCAAGTATGCGATAGATGCGAAAGTGCGAGCCAGATGAGGGCAAATCCCAGACCTAACCGTGACATAACCGGCGTTATCCTCTAAAATATTAATCGCAACCAGGTTTAATTGACTGTTTCGGTGTGGTACCGCATTACTACGTGATCCAAACCAGAAAAAGGCCAGGATCTAACCATCAAGTATGCGATAGATGCGAAAGTACGAGCCAGATGAGGGCAAATCCCAGACCTAACCGAGACATAACCGGCGTTATCCCCCAAAATATTAATCGCAACCAGGTTTAATTGTCTGTTACGGTGTGGTACCGCATTACTACGTGATTCAAACCAGAAAAAGCCCAGGATCTTGACAACAAGTAGGCGAACAATGCGAAGGTACGAGCCAGATGATTGCAAATACCAGAACTAACCCAGCCATAACCAGCGTTATCCTCTAAGATACTAATCGGAACCGGCCTTTATTGATGGTTTCAGTGTGGTACCACATTACTACATGATACAGACCAGAAAAAGGCCAGGATCTGGCAAGCAAGTATGCGAAAAATGCGAAAGTACGAGCCAGATGAGGGCAAATCCCAGACCTAACCGAGACATAACCGGCGTTATCCTCTAAAATATTATTCGCAACCAGGTTTAATTGACTGTTTCGGTGTGGTACCGCATTACTCCGTGATCCAAACCAGAAAAAGGCCAGGATCTAGCCATCAAGTATGCGATAGATGCGAAAGTGCCAGCCAGATGAGGGCAAATCCCAGACCTAACCGAGACATAACCGGCGTTATTCTCTAAAATATTAATCGCAACCAGGTTTAATTGACTGTTTCGGTGTGGTACCGCATTACTACGTGATCCAAACCAGAAAAAGGCCAGGATCTAGCCATCAAGTATGCGATAGATGCGAAAGTACGAGCCCGATGAGGGCAAATCCCAGACCTAACCGAGACATAACCGGCGTTATCCTCTAAAATATTAATCGCAACCAGGTTTACTTGTCTGCTTCGGTGTGGTACCGCATTACTACGTGATCCAAACCAGGAAAAGCCCAGGATCTGGCCAACAAGTATGCGAAAAATGCGAAAGTAGGAGCCAGATCAGGGCAAATCCCAGACCTAACCGAGACATAACCGGCGTTATCCTCTAAAATATTAATCGCAACCAGGTTTAATTGACAGTTTCGGTGTGGCACCGCATTACTACGTGATCTGAACCAGAAAAAGCCCAGGATCTTGACAACAAGTAGGCGAAAAATGCGAAGGTACGAGCCAGATGATTGCAAATACCAGAACTAACCCAGCCATAACCAGCGTTATCCTCTAAGATACTAATCGGAACCAGCTTTTATTGACGGTTTCAGAGTGGTACCACATTGCTACGTGATACAGACCAGAAGAAGGCCAGGATCTGGCCAGCTCGTATGCGAAAAATGCGAAAGTACGAGCCAGATGAGGGCAAATACCAGACCTATCCCAGGCATAGCCGGCGTTATCCTCTAAAATATTAATCGGAACCAGGTTTATTTGACTGTTTCAGTGTGGTACCACATTACTACGTGGTCCAAGCCAGAAAAAGGCCAACAAGTATGCGAAAAATGCAAAAGTGCGAGCCAGATGAGGGCAAATCCCAGACCTAACCGAGACATAAGCGGCGCTATCCTCTAAAATATTAATCGCAACCAGGTTTAATTGACAGTTTCGGTGTGGTACTGCATTACTACGTGATCCAAACCAGGAAAAGCCCAGGATATGGCCAACAAGTATGCAAAAAATGCGAAAGTAGGGGCCAGATCAGGGCAAATCCCAGACCTAACCGAGACATAACCGGCGTTATCCTCTAAAATATTAATCGCAACCAGGTTTAATTGACTGTTTCGGTGTGGTAGCGCATTACTACGTGATCCGAACCAGAAAAAGGCCTGGATCTAGCCATCAAGTATGCGATAGATGCGAAAGTGCGAGCCAGATGAGGGCAAATCCCAGACCTAACCGAGACATAACCGGCGTTATCCTCTAAAATATTAATCGCAACCAGGTTTAATTGACTGTTTCGGTGTGGTACCGCATTACTACGTGATCCAAACCAGAAAAAGGCCAGGATCTAGCCATCAAGTATGCAATAGATGCGAAAGTAGGAGCCAGATGAGGGCAAATCCCAGACCTAACCGAGACATAACCGGCGTTATCCCCCAAAATATTAATCGCAACCAGGTTTAATTGTCTGTTACGGTGTGGTACCGCATTACTACGTGATTCAAACCAGAAAAAGCCCAGGATCTTGACAACAAGTAGGCGAACAATGCGAAGGTACGAGCCAGATGATTGCAAATACCAGAACTAACCCAGCCATAACCAGCATTATCCTCTAAGATACTAATCGGAACCGGCCTTTATTGATGGTTTCAGTGTGGTACCACATTACTACATGATACAGACCAGAAAAAGGCCAGGATCTGGCAAGCAAGTATGCGAAAAATGCGAAAGTACGAGCCAGATGAGGGCAAATCCCAGACCTAACCGAGACATAACCGGCGTTATCCTCTAAAATATTATTCGCAACCAGGTTTAATTGACTGTTTCGGTGTGGTACCGCATTACTCCGTGATCCAAACCAGAAAAAGGCCAGGATCTAGCCATCAAGTATGCGATAGATGCGAAAGTGCCAGCCAGATGAGGGCAAATCCCAGACCTAACCGAGACATAACCGGCGTTATCCTCTAAAATATTAATCGGAACCAGGTTTAATTGACTGTTTCGGTGTGGTACCGCATTACTACGTGATCCAAACCAGAAAAAGGCCAGGATCTAGCCATCAAGTATGCGATAGATGCGAAAGTACGAGCCAGATGAGGGCAAATCCCAGACCTAACCGAGACATAACCGGCGTTATCCTCTAAAATATTAATCGCAACCAGGTTTAATTGACTGTTTCGGTGTGGTACCGCATTACTACGTGATCCATGCCAGAAAAAGGCCAGGATCTGGCCAACAAGTATGCGAAAAATGCGAAAGTAGGAGCCAGATTAGGGCAAATCCCAGACCTAACCGAGACATAACCGGCGTTATCCTCTAAAATATTAATCGCAACCAGGTTTAATTGACTGTGTCGGTGTGGTACCGCATTACTACGTGATCCAAACCAGAAAAAGGCCAGGATGTAGCCATCAAGTATGCGATAGATGCGAAAGTGCGAGCCAGATGAGGGCAAATACCAGAACTAACCCAGACATAACCGGCGTTATCCTCTAAAATATTAATCGGAACCAGGTTTAGTTGAATGTTTCAGTGTGGTACCTAATTACTACGTGGTCCAAGCCAGAAAAAGGCCAGGATCGGGCCAACAAGTATGCGAAAAATGCGAAAGTACGAGCCAGATGAGGGCAAATCCCAGACCTAACCGAGACATAACCGGCGTTATCCTCTAAAATATTAATCGGAACCAGGTTTATTTGACTGTTTTAGTGTGGTACCACATTACTACGTTGTCCAAGCCTGAAAAAGGCCAGGATCTGGCCAGCTCGTATGCGAAAAATGCGAAAGTACGAGCCAGATGAGGGCAAATACCAGACCTATCCCAGGCATAGCCGGCGTTATCCTCTAAAATATTAATCGGAACCAGGTTTATATGACTGTTTCAGTGTGGTACCACATTACTACGTGGTCCAAGCCAGAAAAAGGCCAACAAGTATGCGAAAAATGCAAAAGTGCGAGCCAGATGAGGGCAAATCCCAGACCTAACCGAGACATAAGCGGCGCTATCCTCTAAAATATTAATCGCAACCAGGTTTAATTGACAGTTTCGGTGTGGTACCGCATTACTACGTGATCCAAACCAGGAAAAGCCCAGGATATGGCCAACAAGTATGCAAAAAATGCGAAAGTAGGAGCCAGATCAGGGCAAATCCCAAACCTAACCGAGACATAACCGGCGTTATCCTCTAAAATATTAATCGCAACCAGGTTTAATTGACTGTTTCGGTGTGGTAGCGCATTACTACGTGATCCGAACCAGAAAAAGGCCAGGATCTAGCCATCAAGTATGCGATAGATGCGAAAGTGCGAGCCAGATGAGGGCAAATCCCAGACCTAACCGTGACATAACCGGCGTTATCCTCTAAAATATTAATCGCAACCAGGTTTAATTGACTGTTTCGGTGTGGTACCGCATTACTACGTGATCCAAACCAGAAAAAGGCCAGGATCTAACCATCAAGTATGCGATAGATGCGAAAGTACGAGCCAGATGAGGGCAAATCCCAGACCTAACCGAGACATAACCGGCGTTATCCCCCAAAATATTAATCGCAACCAGGTTTAATTGTCTGTTACGGTGTGGTACCGCATTACTACGTGATTCAAACCAGAAAAAGCCCAGGATCTTGACAACAAGTAGGCGAACAATGCGAAGGTACGAGCCAGATGATTGCAAATACCAGAACTAACCCAGCCATAACCAGCGTTATCCTCTAAGATACTAATCGGAACCGGCCTTTATTGATGGTTTCAGTGTGGTACCACATTACTACATGATACAGACCAGAAAAAGGCCAGGATCTGGCAAGCAAGTATGCGAAAAATGCGAAAGTACGAGCCAGATGAGGGCAAATCCCAGACCTAACCGAGACATAACCGGCGTTATCCTCTAAAATATTATTCGCAACCAGGTTTAATTGACTGTTTCGGTGTGGTACCGCATTACTCCGTGATCCAAACCAGAAAAAGGCCAGGATCTAGCCATCAAGTATGCGATAGATGCGAAAGTGCCAGCCAGATGAGGGCAAATCCCAGACCTAACCGAGACATAACCGGCGTTATTCTCTAAAATATTAATCGCAACCAGGTTTAATTGACTGTTTCGGTGTGGTACCGCATTACTACGTGATCCAAACCAGAAAAAGGCCAGGATCTAGCCATCAAGTATGCGATAGATGCGAAAGTACGAGCCCGATGAGGGCAAATCCCAGACCTAACCGAGACATAACCGGCGTTATCCTCTAAAATATTAATCGCAACCAGGTTTAATTGACTGTTTCGGTGTGGTACCGCATTACTACGTGATCCATGCCAGAAAAAGGCCAGGATCTGGCCAACAAGTATGCGAAAAATGCGAAAGTAGGAGCCAGATTAGAGCAAATCCCAGACCTAACCGAGACATAACCGGCGTTATCCTCTAAAATATTAATCGCAACCAGGTTTAATTGACTGTTTCGGTGTGGTAGCGCATTACTACGTGATCCGAACCAGAAAAAGGCCAGGATCTAGCCATCAAGTATGCGATAGATGCGAAAGTAGGAGCCAGATGAGGGCAAATCCCAGACCTAACCGAGACATAACCGGCGTTATCCTCTAAAATATTAATCGCAACCAGGTTTAATTGACTGTTTCGGTGTGGTACCGCATTACTACGTGATCCAAACCAGAAAAAGGCCAGGATCTAGCCATCAAGTATGCGATAGATGCGAAAGTACGAGCCAGATGAGGGCAAATCCCAGACCTAACCGAGACATAACCGGCGTTATCCCCCAAAATATTAATCGCAACCAGGTTTAATTGTCTGTTACGGTGTGGTACCGCATTACTACGTGATTCAAACCAGAAAAAGGCCAGGATCTAGCCATCAAGTATGCGATAGATGCGAAAGTACGAGCCAGATGAGGGCAAATCCCAGACCTAACCGAGACATAACCGGCGTTATCCTCTAAAATATTAATCGCAACCAGGTTTAATTGACTGTTTCGGTGTGGTACCGCATTACTACGTGATCCATGCCTGAAAAAGGCCAGGATCTGGCCAACAAGTACGCGAAAAATGCGAAAGTAGGAGCCAGATTAGGGCAAATCCCAGACCTAACCGAGACATAACCGGCGTTATCCTCTAAAATATTAATCGCAACCAGGTTTAATTGACTGTTTCGGTGTGGTACCGCATTACTACGTGA
Organism: Colletes latitarsis; assembly: GCF_051014445.1. NCBI lineage: Eukaryota > Metazoa > Arthropoda > Insecta > Hymenoptera > Colletidae > Colletes > Colletes latitarsis. The sequence goes on along the minus strand of NC_135134.1, from coordinate 1,883,070 downwards.
TCCAAACCAGAAAAAGGCCAGGATCTAGCCATCAAGTATGCGATAGATGCGAAAGTGCGAGCCAGATGAGGGAAAATACCAGAACTAAACCAGACATAACCGGCGTTATCCTCTAAAATATTAATCGGAACCAGGTTTAGTTGAATGTTTCAGTGTGGTACCTAATTACTACGTGGTCCAAGCCAGAAAAAGGCCAGGATCTGGCCAACAAGTATGCGAAAAATGCGAAAGTGCGAGCCAAATGAGGGCAAATCCCAGACCTAACCGAGACATAACCGGCGTTATCCTCTAAAATATTAATCGGAACCAGGTTTATTTGACTGTTTTAGTGTGGTACCACATTACTACGTTGTCCAAGCCTGAAAAAGGCCAGGATCAGGCCAGCAAGTATGCGAAAAATGCGAAAGTGCGAGCCAGATGAGGGCAAATACCAGACCTATCCCAGACCTAGCCGGCGTTATCCTCTAAAATATTAATCGCAACCAGGTTTAATTGACTGTTTCGGTGTGGTACCGCATTACTACGTCATCCAAACCAGAAAAAGGCCAGGAACTAGCCATCAAGTATGCGATAGATGAGAAACTGCGAGCCAGATGAGGGCAAATACCAGACCTAACCGAGACATAACCGGCGTTATCCTCTAAAATATTAATCGCAACCAGGTCTAATTGTCTGTTTCGGTGTGGTACCGCATTACTACGTGATCCGAACCAGAAAAAGCCCAGGATCTTGCCAACAAGTAGGCGAAAAATGCAAAGGTACGAGCCAGATGAGGGCAAATCCCAGACCTAACCGAGACATAACCGGCGTTATCCCCCAAAATATTAATCGCAACCAGGTTTAATTGACTGTTTCGGTGTGGAACCGCATTACTACGTCATCCAAACCAGAAAAAGGCCAGGAACTAGCCATCAAGTATGCGATAGATGCGAAACTGCGAGCCAGATGAGGGCAAATACCAGACCTAACCGAGACATAACCGGCGTTATCCTCTAAAATATTAATCGCAACCAGGTTTAATTGACTGCTTCGGTGTGGTACCGCATTACTACGTGATCCAAACCAGGAAAAGCCCAGGATCTGGCCAACAAGTATGCGAAAAATGCGAAAGTAGGAGCCAGATCAGGGCAAATCCCAGACCTAACCGAGACATAACCGGCATTATCCTCTAAAATATTAATCGCAACCAGGTTTAATTGACTGCTTCGGTGTGGTACCGCATTACTACGTGATCCAAACCAGGAAAAGCCCAGGATCTGGCCAACAAGTATGCGAAAAATGCGAAAGTAGGAGCCAGATGAGGGCAAATCCCAGACCTAACCGAGACATAAGCGGCGCTATCCTCTAAAATATTAATCGCAACCAGGTTTAATTGGCAGTTTCGGTGTGGTACCGCATTACTACGTGATCCAAACCAGGAAAAGCCCAGGATATGGCCAACAAGTATGCGAAAAATGCGAAAGTAGGAGCCAGATGAGGGCAAATCCCAGACCTAACCGAGACATAACCGGCGTTATCCTCTAAAATATTAATCGCAACCAGGTTTAATTGACTGCTTCGGTGTGGTACCGCATTACTACGTGATCCAAACCAGGCAAAGCCCAGGGTCCGGCCAACAAGTATGCGATAGATGCGAAACTGCGAGCCAGATGAGGGCAAATACCAGACCTAACCGAGACATAACCGGCGTTATCCTCTAAAATATTAATCGCAACCTGGTTTAATTGACTGTTTCGGTGTGGTAGCGCATTACTACGTGATCCGAACCAGAAAAAGGCCAGGATCTAGCCATCAAGTATGCGATAGATGCGAAAGTGCGAGCCAGATGAGGGCAAATCCCAGACCTAACCGAGACATAACCGGCGTTATCCTCTAAAATATTAATCGCAACCAGGTTTAATTGACTGTTTCGGTGTGGTACCGCATTACTACGTGATCCGAACCTGAAAAAGCCCAGGATCTTGCCAACAAGTAGGCGAAAAATGCAAAGGTACGAGCCAGATGAGGGCAAATCCCAGACCTAACCGAGACATAACCGGCGTTATCCCCCAAAATATTAATCGCAACCAGGTTTAATTGTCTGTTACGGTGTGGTACCGCATTACTACGTGATCCAAACCAGAAAAAGCCCAGGATCTTGACCACAAGTAGGCGAACAATGCGAAGGTACGAGCCAGATGATTGCAAATACCAGAACTAACCCAGCCATAACCAGCGCTATCCTCTAAGATACTAATCGGAACCAGCTTTTATTGACGGTTTCAGTGTGGTACCACATTACTACGTGATACAGACCAGAAAAAGGCCAGGATCTGGCAAGCAAGTATGCGAAAAATGCGAAAGTACGAGCCAGATGAGGGCGAATACCAGACCAATCCCAGACATAGCCGGCGTTATCCTCTAAAATATTAATCGGAACCAGGTTTATTTGATTGTTTCAGTGTGGTAACACATTACTACGTTGTCCAAGCCAGAAAAAGGCCAGGATCTGGCCAACAAGTATGCGAAAAATGCGAAAGTGCGAGCCAGATGAGGGCAAATCCCAGACCTAACCGAGACATAACCGGCGTTATCCTCTAAAATATTATTCGCAACCAGGTTTAATTGACTGTTTCGGTGTGGTACCGCATTACTACGTGATCCAACCAGAAAAAGGCCAGGATCTAGCCATCAAGTATGCGATAGATGCGAAAGTGCGAGCCAGATGAGGGCAAATCCCAGACCTAACCGAGACATAACCGGCGTTATCCTCTAAAATATTAATCGCAACCAGGTTTAATTGACTGTTTCGGTGTGGTGCCGCATTACTACGTGATCCAAACCAGGAAAAGCCCAGGATCTGGCCAACACGTATGCGAAAAATGCGAAGGTACGAGCCAGATGAGCAAATACCAGATCTAACCGAGACATAACCGGCGTTATCCTCTAAGATATTAATCGCAACCAGGTTTAATTGTCTGTTACGGTGTGGTACCGCATTACTACGTGATCCAGACCAGAAAAAGCCCAGGATCTTGACAACAAGTAGGCGAAAAATGCGAAGGTACGAGCCAGATGATTGCAAATACCAGAACTAACCCAGCCATAACCAGCGTTATCCTCTAAGATACTAATCGGAACCAGCTTTTATTGACGGTTTCAGAGTGGTACCACATTGCTACGTGATACAGACCAGAAGAAGGCCAGGATCTGGCCAGCTCGTATGCGAAAAATGCGTAAGTACGAGCCAGATGAGGGCAAATACCAGACCTATCCCAGGCATAGCCGGCGTTATCCTCTAAAATATTAATCGGAACCAGGTTTATTTGATTGTTTCAGTGTGGTACCACATTACTACGTGGTCCAAGCCAGAAAAAGGCCAGGATCTGGCCAACAAGTATGCGAAAAATGCGAAAGTGCGAGCCAGATGAGGGCAAATCCCAGACCTAACCGAGACATAACCGGCGTCATCCTCTAAAATATTAATCGCAACCAGGTTTAATTGACTGTTTCGGTGTAGTACCGCATTAGTACGTGATCCAAACCAGAAAAAGGCCAGGATCTAGCCATCAAGTATGCGATAGATGCGAAAGTACGAGCCAGATGAGGGCAAATCCCAGACCTAACCCAGACATAACCGGCGTTATCCTCTAAAATATTAATCGCAACCAGCTACTATTGACTGTTTCAGTGTGGTGCCACATTACTACGTGATCCAAACCAGGAAAAGCCCAGGATCTGGCTAACAAGTATGCGAAAAATGCGAAGGTACGAGCCAGATGATTGCAAATACCAGACCTAACCGAGACATAACCGGCGTTATCCTCTTAAATATTAATCGCAACCAAGTTTAATTGACTGTTACGGTGTGGTACCGCATTACTACGTGATCCAGACCAGAAAAAGCCCAGGATCTGGCCAACAAGTATGCGAGAAATACAACAGTACGAGCCAGATGAGGGCATATACCAGACCTAACCCCGACATAACCGGCGTTATCCTCTAAAATATTAATCGCAACCTGATTTAATTGACTCTTTCGGTGTGCAGCCACATTACTACGGGATCCAAACCAGAAAAAGCCCAGGATCTTGACAACAAGTAGGCGAAAAATGCGAAGGTACGAGCCAGATGATTGCAAATACCAGAACTAACCCAGCCATAACCAGCGTTATCCTCTAAGATACTAATCGGAACCAGCTTTTATTGACGGTTTCAGTGTGGTACCACATTACTACGTGATACAGACCAGAAAAAGGCACGGATCTGGCCAGGAAGTATGCGAAAAATGCGAAAGTACGAGCCAGATGAGGGCGAATACCAGACCTATCCCAGACATAGCCGGCGTTATCCTCTAAAATATTAATCGGAACCAGGTTTATTTGACTGTTTCAGTGTGTTACCACATTGCTACGTGATCCAAACCAGGAAAAGCCCAGGATCTGGCCAACAAGTAGGCGAAAAATGCAAAGGTACGAGCCAGATGAGGGCAAATCCCAGACCTAACCGAGACATAACCGGCGTTACCCTCCAAAATATTAATCGGAACCAGGTTTAGTTGAATGTTTCAGTGTGGTACCTAATTACTACGTGATCCAGACCAGAAGAAGCCCAGGATCTTGACAACAAGTAGGCGAAAAATGCGAAGGTACGAGCCAGATGATTGCAAATACCAGAACTAACCCAGCCATAACCAGCGTTATCCTCTAAGATACTAATCGGAACCAGCTTTTATTGACGGTTTCAGTGTGGTACCACATTACTACGTGATACAGACCAGAAAAAGGCACGGATCTGGCCAGGAAGTATGCGAAAAACGCGAAAGTACGAGCCAGATGAGGGCGAATACCAGACCTATCCCAGACATAGCCGGCGTTATCCTCTAAAATATTAATCGTAACCAGGTTTAATTGAATGTTACGGTGTGGTACCGCATTACTACGTGATCCGAACCAGAAAAAGCCCAGGATCTTGCCAACAAGTAGGCGAAAAATGCAAAGGTACGAGCCAGATGAGGGCAAATCCCAGACCTAACCGAGACATAACCGGCGTTATCCTCCAAAATATTAATCGCAACCAGGTTTAATTGAATGTTACGGTGTGGTACCGCATTACTACGTGATCCAAACCAGAAAAAGCCCAGGATCTTGACAACAAGTAGGCGTAAAATGCGAAAGTGCGAGCCAGATATGGGCAAATCCCAGACCTAACCGAGACATAACCGGCGTTATCCTCTAAAATATTAATCGCAACCAGGTTTAATTGACTGTTTCGGTGTGGTAGCGCATTACTACGTGATCCGAACCAGAAAAAGCCCAGGATCTTGCCAACAAGTAGGCGAAAAATGCGAAGGTACGAGCCAGATGAGGGCAAATCCCAGACCTAACCGAGACATAACCGGCGTTATCCTCTAAAATATTAATCGGAACCTGGTTTAATTGACTGTTACGGTGTGGTACCGCATTACTACGTGATCCAAACCAGAAAAAGGCCAGGATCTAGCCATCAAGTATGCGATAGATGCGAATGTGCGAGCCAGATGAGGGCAAATGCCAGAACTAACCCTGACATAACCGGCGTTATCCTCTAAAATATTAATCGGAACCAGGTTTAGTTGAATGTTTCAGTGTGGTACCTAATTACTACGTGGTCCAAGCCAGAAAAAGGCCATGATCTGGCCAACAAGTAGGCGAAAAATGCAAAGGTACGAGCCAGATGAGGGCAAATCCCAGACCTAACCGAGACATAACCGGCGTTATCCTCCAAAATATTAATCGCAACCAGGTTTAATTGAATGTTACGGTGTGGTACCGCATTACTACGTGATCCAAACCAGAAAAAGCCCAGGATCTTGACAACAAGTAGGCGTAAAATGCGAAAGTGCGAGCCAGATATGGGCAAATCCCAGACCTAACCGAGACATAACCGGCGTTATCCTCTAAAATATTAATCGCAACCAGGTTTAATTGACTGTTTCGGTGTGGTAGCGCATTACTACGTGATCCGAACCAGAAAAAGCCCAGGATCTTGCCAACAAGTAGGCGAAAAATGCGAAGGTACGAGCCAGATGAGGGCAAATCCCAGACCTAACCGAGACATAACCGGCGTTATCCTCTAAAATATTAATCGGAACCTGGTTTAATTGACTGTTACGGTGTGGTACCGCATTACTACGTGATCCAAACCAGAAAAAGGCCAGGATCTAGCCATCAAGTATGCGATAGATGCGAAAGTGCGAGCCAGATGAGGGCAAATGCCAGAACTAACCCAGACATAACCGGCGTTATCCTCTAAAATATTAATCGGAACCAGGTTTAGTTGAATGTTTCAGTGTGGTACCTAATTACTACGTGGTCCAAGCCAGAAAAAGGCCATGATCTGGCCAACAAGTAGGCGAAAAATGCAAAGGTACGAGCCAGATGCGGGCAAAACCCAGACCTAACCGAGACATAACCGGCGTTATCCTCTAAAATATTAATCGCAACCAGGTTTAATTGACTGCTTCGGTGTGGTACCGCATTACTACGTAATCCAAACCAGGAAAAGCCCAAGATCTGGCCAACAAGTATGCGAAAAATGCGAAAGTAGGAGCCAGATCAGGGCAAATCCCAGACCTAACCGAGACATAACCGGCGTTATCCTCTAAAATATTAATCGCAACCAGGTTTAATTGACAGTTTCGGTGTGGTTCCGCATTACTACGTGATCCGAACCAGAAAAAGCCCAGGCTCTTGACAACAAGTAGGCGAAAAATGCGAAGGTACGAGCCAGATGATTGCAAATACCAGAACTAACCCAGCCATAACCAGCGTTATCCTCTAAGATACTAATCGGAACCAGCTTTTATTGACGGTTTCAGAGTGGTACCACATTGCTACGTGATACAGACCAGAAAAAGGCCAGGATCTGGCCAGCTCGTATGCGAAAAATGCGAAAGTACGAGCCAGATGAGGGCAAATCCCAGACCTAACCGAGACATAAGCGGCGCTATCCTCTAAAATATTAATCGCAACCAGCTACTATTGACTGTTTCAGTGTGGTGCCACATTACTACGTGATCCAAACCAGGAAAAGCCCAGGATCTGGCTAACAAGTATGCGAAAAATGCGAAGGTACGAGCCAGATGATTGCAAATACCAGACCTAACCGAGACATAACCGGCGTTATCCTCTAAAATATTAATCGCAACCAAGTTTAATTGACTGTTACGGTGTGGTACCGCATTACTACGTGATCCAGACCAGAAAAAGCCCAGGATCTGGCCAACAAGTATGCGAGAAATGCAACAGTACGAGCCAGATGAGGGCATATACCAGACCTAACCCCGACATAACCGGCGTTATCCTCTAAAATATTAATCGCAACCTGATTCAATTGACTCTTTCGGTGTGCAGCCACATTACTACGGGATCCAAACCAGAAAAAGCCCAGGATCTTGACAACAAGTAGGCGAAAAATGCGAAGGTACGAGCCAGATGATTGCAAATACCAGAACTAACCCAGCCATAACCAGCGTTATCCTCTAAGATACTAATCGGAACCAGCTTTTATTGACGGTTTCAGTGTGGTACCATATTACTACGTGATACAGACCAGAAAAAGGCACGGATCTGGCCAGGAAGTATGCGAAAAATGCGAAAGTACGAGCCAGATGAGGGCGAATACCAGACCTATCCCAGACATAGCCGGCGTTATCCTCTAAAATATTAATCGGAACCAGGTTTATTTGACTGTTTCAGTGTGTTACCACATTACTACGTGATCCAAACCAGGAAAAGCCCAGGATCTGGCCAACAAGTAGGCGAAAAATGCAAAGGTACGAGCCAGATGAGGGCAAATCCCAGACCTAACCGAGACATAACCGGCGTTACCCTCCAAAATATTAATCGGAACCAGGTTTAGTTGAATGTTTCAGTGTGGTACCTAATTACTACGTGATCCAGACCAGAAGAAACCCAGGATCTTGACAACAAGTAGGCGAAAAATGCGAAGGTACGAGCCGGATGATTGCAAATACCAGAACTAACCCAGCCATAACCAGCGTTATCCTCTAAGATACTAATCGGAACCAGCTTTTATTGACGGTTTCAGTGTGGTACCACATTACTACGTGATACAGACCAGAAAAAGGCACGGATCTGGCCAGGAAGTATGCGAAAAACGCGAAAGTACGAGCCAGATGAGGGCGAATACCAGACCTATCCCAGACATAGCCGGCGTTATCCTCTAAAATATTAATCGTAACCAGGTTTAATTGAATGTTACGGTGTGGTACCGCATTACTACGTGATCCGAACCAGAAAAAGCCCAGGATCTTGCCAACAAGTAGGCGAAAAATGCAAAGGTACGAGCCAGATGAGGGCAAATCCCAGACCTAACCGAGACATAACCGGCGTTATCCTCCAAAATATTAATCGCAACCAGGTTTAATTGAATGTTACGGTGTGGTACCGCATTACTACGTGATCCAAACCAGAAAAAGGCCAGGATCTTGACAACAAGTAGGCGTAAAATGCGAAAGTGCGAGCCAGATATGGGCAAATCCCAGACCTAACCGAGACATAACCGGCGTTATCCTCTAAAATATTAATCGGAACCAGGTTTAGTTGAATGTTTCAGTGTGGTACCTAATTACTACGTGGTCCAAGCCAGGAAAAGGCCAGGATCTGGCCAACAAGTATGCGAAAAATGCGAAAGTACGAGCCAGATGAGGGCAAATCCCAGACCTAACCGAGACATAACCGGCGTTATCCTCTAAAATATTAATCGGAACCAGGTTTATTTGACTGTTTTAGTGTGGTACCGCATTACTACGTTGTCCAAGCCTGAAAAAGGCCAGGATCTGGCCAGCAAGTATGCGAAAAATGCGAAAGTGCGAGCCAGATGAGGGCAAATACCAGACCTATCCCAGACCTAGCCGGCGTTATCCTCTAAAATATTAATCGCAACCAGGTTTAATTGACTGTTTCGGTGTGGTACCGCATTACTACGTCATCCAAACCAGAAAAAGGCCAGGAACTAGCCATCAAGTATGCGATAGATGCGAAACTGCGAGCCAGATGAGGGCAAATCCCAGACCTAACCGAGACATAACCGGCGTGATCCTCTAAAATATTAATCGCAAACAGGTTTAATTGACTGTTTCGGTGTGGTACCGCATTACTACGTGATCCGAACCAGAAAAAGCCCAGGATCTTGCCAACAAGTAGGCGAAAAATGCAAAGGTACGAGCCAGATGAGGGCAAATCCCAGACCTAACCGAGACATAACCGGCGTTATCCCCCAAAATATTAATCGCAACCAGGTTTACTTGTCTGTTTCGGTGTGGTACCGCATTACTACGTGATCCGAACCAGAAAAAGCCCAGGATCTTGACAACAAGTAGGCGAAAAATGCGAAGGTACGAGCCAGATGATTGCAAATACCAGAACTAACCCAGCCATAACCAGCGTTGCCTCTAAGATACTAATCGGAACCAGCTTTTATTGACGGTTTCAGTGTGGTACCACATTACTACGTGATACAGACCAGAAAAAGGCCAGGATCTGGCCAGCAAGTATGCGAAAAATGCGACAGTGCGAGCCAGATGAGGGCAAATACCAGACCTATCCCAGACATAGCCGGCGTTATCCTCTAAAATATTAATCGGAACCAGGTTTATTTGACTGTTTCGGTGTGGTACCACATTACTACGTGGTCCAAGCCAGAAAAAGGCCAGGATCTGGCCAACAAGTATGCGAAAAATGCGAAAGTGCGAGCCAGAGGAGGGCAAATCCCAGACCTTACCGAGACATAACCGGCGTTATCCTCTAAAATATTAATCGCAACCAGGTTTAATTGACTGCTTCGGTGTGGTACCGCATTACTACGTGATCCAAACCAGAAAAAGGCCAGGATCTAGCCATCAAGTATGCGATAGATGCGAAAGTGCGAGCCAGATGAGGGCAAATTCCAGAACTAACTCAGACATAACCGGCGTTATCCTCTAAAATATTAATCGGAACCAGGTTTAGTTGAATGTTTCAGTGTGGTACCAAATTACTACGTGGTCCAAGCCAGAAAAAGGCCAGGATCTGGCCAACAAGTATGCGAAAAATGCGAAAGTACGAGCCAGATGAGGGCAAATCCCAGACCTAACCGAGACATAACCGGCGTTATCCTCTAAAATATTAATCGGAACCAGGTTTATTTGACTGTTTTAGTGTGGTACCACATTACTACGTCGTCCAAGCCTGAAAAAGGCCAGGATCTGGCCAGCAAGTATGCGAAAAATGCGAAAGTGCGAGCCAGATGAGGGCAAATACCAGACCTATCCCAGACCTAGCCGGCGTTATCCTCTAAAATATTAATCGCAACCAGGTTTAATTGACTGTTTCGGTGTGGTACCGCATTACTACGTGATCCAAACCAGAAAAAGGCCAGGAACTAGCCATCAAGTATGCGATAGATGCGAAAATGCGAGCCAGATGAGGGCAAATCCCAGACCTAACCGAGACATAACCGGCGTTATCCTCTAAAATATTAATCGCAACCAGGTTTAAATGACTGTTTCGGTGTGGTACCGCATTACTACGTGATCCGAACCAGAAAAAGTCCAGGATCTTGCCAACAAGTAGGCGAAAAATGCAAAGGTACGAGCCAGATGATTGCAAATACCAGAACTAACCCAGCCATAACCAGCGTTATCCTCTAAGATACTAATCGGAACCAGCTTTTATTGACGGTTTCAGTGTGGTACCACATTACTACGTGATACAAGCCAGAAAAAGGCCAGGATCTGGCCAGCAAGTATGCGAAAAATGCGAAAGTTCGAGCCAGATGAGGGCAAATACCAGACCTATCCGAGACATAGCCGACGTTATCCTCTAAAATATTAATCGGAACCAGGTTTACTTGACTGTTTCAGTGTGGTACCACATTACTACGTGGTCCTAGCCAGAAAAAGGCCAGGATCTGGCCAACAAGTATGCGAAAAATGCGAAAGTGCGAGCCAGATGAGGGCAAATCCCAGACCTAACCGAGACATAACCGGCGCTATCCTCTAAAATATTAATCGGAACCAGGTTTAGTCGAATGTTTCAGTGTGGTACCAAATTACTACGTGGTCCAAGCCAGAAAAAGGCCAGGATCTGGCCAACAAGTATGCGAAAAATGCGAAAGTACGAGCCAGATGAGGGCAAATCCCAGACCTAACCGAGACATAAGCGGCGTCATCCTCTAAAACATTAATCGGAACCAGGTTTCATTGACTGTTTCAGTGTGGTACCATATTACTACGTGATCCAAACCAGGAAAAGCCCAGGATCTGGCCAACAAGTATGCGAAAAATGCGAAAGTAGGAGCCAGATCAGGGCAAATCCCAGACCTAACCGAGACATAACCGGCGTTATCCTCTAAAATATTAATCGCAACCAGGTTTAATTGACTGTTTCGGTGTGGTACCGCATTACTACGTGATCCAAACCAGAAAAAGACCAGGGTCTAGCCATCAAGTATGCGATAGATGCGAAAGTGCGAGCCAGATGAGGGCAAATACCAGAGCTAACCCAGACATAACCGGCGTTATCCGCTAAAACATTAATCGGAACCTGGTTTAGTTGAATGTTTCAGTGTGGTACCTTATTACTACGTGGTCCAAGCCAGAAAAAGGCCAGGATCTGGCTAACAAGTATGCGAAAAATGCGAAAGTACGAGCCAGATGAGGGCAAATCCCAGACCTAACCGAGACATAACCGGCGTTATCCTCTAAAATATTAATCGCAACCAGGTTTAATTGACTGTTTCGGTGTGGTACCGCATTACTACGTGATCCGAACCAGAAAAAGCCCAGGATCTTGCCAGCAAGTAGGCGAAAAATGCAAAGGTACGAGCCAGATGAGGGCACATCCCAGACCTAACCGAGACATAACCGGCGTTATCCTCTAAGATACTAATCGGAACCAGCTTTTATTGACGGTTTCAGTGTGGTACCACATTACTACGTGATACAGACCAGAAAAAGGCCAGGATCTGGCCAGCAAGTATGCGAAAAATGCGAAAGTACGAGCCAGATGATTGCAAATACCAGAACTAACCCAGCCATAACCAGCGTTATCCTCTAAGATACTAATCGGAACCAGCTTTTGTTGACGGTTTCAGTGTGGTATCACATTACTACGTGATACAGACCAGAAAAAGGCCAGGATCTGGCCAGCAAGTATGCGAAAAATGCGAAAGTACGAGCCAGATGAGGGCAAATACCAGACCTATCCGAGACATAACCGGCGTTATCCTCTAAAATATTAATCGCAACCAGGTTTAATTGACTGTTTCGGTGTGGTACCGCATTACTACGTGATCCAAACCAGAAAAAGGCCAGGATCTAGCCATCAAGTATGCGATAGATGCGAAAGTGCGAGCCAGATGAGGGCAAATCCCAGACCTCACCGAGACATAACCGGCGTTATCCTCTTAAATATTAATCGCAACCAGGTTTAATTGACTGTTTCGGTGTGGTACCGCATTACTACGTGATCTAAACCAGAAAGAGGCCAGGATCTTGACAACAAGTAGGCGAAAAATGCGAAGGTACGAGCCAGATGATTGCAAATACCAGAACTAACCCAGCCATAACCAGCGTTATCCTCTAAGATACTAATCGGAACCAGCTTTTATTGACGGTTTCAGAGTGGTACCACATTGCTACGTGATACAGACCAGAAAAAGGCCAGGATCTGGCCAGCAAGTATGCAAAAAATGCGAAAGTACGAGCCAGATGAGGGCGAATACCAAACCTATCCCAGACATAGCCGGCGTTATCCCCTAAAATATTAGTCGGAACCAGGTTTATTTGACTGTTTCAGTGTGGTACCACATTACTACGTGGTCCATGCCAGAAAAAGGCCAGGATCTGGCCAACAAGTATGCGAAAAATGCGAAAGTGCGAGCCAGATGAGGGCAAATCCCAGACCTAACCGAGACATAACCGGCGTTATCCTCTAAAATATTAATCGCATCCAGGTTTAATTGACTGTTTCGGTGTGGTACCGCATTACTACGTGATCCAAACCAGAAAAAGGCCAGGATCTAGCCATCAAGTATGCGATAGATGCGAAAGTGCGAGCCAGACGAGGGCAAATACCAGAACTAACCGAGACATAACCGGCGTTATCCTCTAAAATATTAATCGGAACCAGGTTTAGTTGAATGTTTCAGTGTGGTACCTGATTACTACGAGGTCCAAGCCAGAAAAAGGCCAGGATCTGGCTAACAAGTATGCGAAAAATGAGAAAGTACGAGCCAGATGAGGGCAAATCCCAGGCCTAACCGAGACATAACCGGCGTTATCCTCTAAAATATTAATCGCAATCAGGTTTAATTGACTGTTTCGGTGTGGTACCGCATCACTACGTGATCCGAACCAGAAAAAGCCCAGGATCTTGCCAACAAGTAGGCGAAAAATGCAAAGGTACGAGCCAGATGAGGAAAAATCCCAGACCTAACCGAGACATAACCGGCGTTATCCTCCAGAATATTAATCGCAACCAGGTTTAATTGACTGTTACGGTGTGGTACCGCATTGCTACGTTATCCAAACCAGAAAAAGCCCAGGATCTTGACAACAAGTAGGCGAAAAATGCGAAGGTACGAGCCAGATAATTGCAAATACCAGAACTAACCCAGCCATAACCAGCGTTATCCTCTAAGATACTAATCGGAACCAGCTTTTATTGACGGTTTCAGTGTGGTACCACATTGCTACGTGATACAGGCCAGAAAAACGCCAGGATCTGGCCAGCAAGTATGCGAAAAATGCGAAAGTGCGAGCCAGATGAGGGCAAATCCCAGAGCTAACCCAGACATAACCGGCGTTATCCGCTAAAACATTAATCGGAACCAGGTTTAGTTGAATGTTTCAGTGTGGTACCTAATTACTACGTGGTCCAAGCCAGAAAAAGGCCAGGATCTGGCTAACAAGTATGCGAAAAATGCGAAAGTACGAGCCAGATGAGGGCAAATCCCAGACCTAACCGAGACATAACCGGCGTTATCCTCTAAAATATTAATCGCAACCAGGTTTAATTGACTGTTTCGGTGTGGTACCGCATTACTACGTGATCCAAACCAGAAAAAGGCCAGGATCTAGCCATCAAGTATGCGATAGATGCGAAAGTACGAGCCAGATGAGGGCAAATCCCAGACCTAACCGAGACATAACCGGCGTTATCCTCTAAAATATTAATCGCAACCAGGTTTAATTGACTGTTTCGGTGTGGTACCGCATTACTACGTGATCCATGCCAGAAAAAGGCCAGGATCTGGCCAACAAGTATGCGAAAAATGCGAAAGTAGGAGCCAGATTAGGGCAAATCCCAGACCTAACCGAGACATAACCGGCGTTATCCTCTAAAATATTAATCGCAACCAGGTTTAATTGACTGTTTCGGTGTGGTAGCGCATTACTACGTGATCCGAACCAGAAAAAGGCCAGGATCTAGCCATCAAGTATGCGATAGATGCGAAAGTGCGAGCCAGATGAGGGCAAATCCCAGACCTAACCGAGACATAACCGGCGTTATCCCCCAAAATATTAATCGCAACCAGGTTTAATTGTCTGTTACGGTGTGGTACCGCATTACTACGTGATTCAAACCAGAAAAAGCCCAGGATCTTGACAACAAGTAGGCGAACAATGCGAAGGTACGAGCCAGATGATTGCAAATACCAGAACTAACCCAGCCATAACCAGCGTTATCCTCTAAGATACTAATCGGAACCGGCCTTTATTGATGGTTTCAGTGTGGTACCACATTACTACATGATACAGACCAGAAAGAGGCCAGGATCTGGCAAGCAAGTATGCGAAAAATGCGAAAGTACGAGCCAGATGAGGGCAAATCCCAGACCTAACTGAGACATAACCGGCGTTATCCTCTAAAATATTATTCGCAACCAGGTTTAATTGGCTGTTTCGGTGTGGTACCGCATTACTCCGTGATCCAAACCAGAAAAAGGCCAGGATCTAGCCATCAAGTATGCGATAGATGCGAAAGTACGAGCCAGATGAGGGCAAATCCCAGACCTAACCCAGACATAACCGGCGTTATCCTCTAAAATATTAATCGCAACCAGCTACTATTGACTGTTTCAGTGTGGTGCCACATTACTACGTGATCCAAACCAGGAAAAGCCCAGGATCTGGCTAACAAGTATGCGAAAAATGCGAAGGTACGAGCCAGATGATTGCAAATACCAGACCTAACCGAGACATAACCGGCGTTATCCTCTTAAATATTAATCGCAACCAAGTTTAATTGACTGTTACGGTGTGGTACCGCATTACTACGTGATCCAGATCAGAAAAAGCCCAGGATCTGGCCAACAAGTATGCGAGAAATGCAACAGTACGAGCCAGATGAGGGCGAATACCAGACCTATCCCAGACATAGCCGGCGTTATCCTCTAAAATATTAATCGGAACCAGGTTTATTTGACTGTTTCAGTGTGTTACCACATTACTACGTGATCCAAACCAGGAAAAGCCCAGGATCTGGCCAACAAGTAGGCGAAAAATGCAAAGGTACGAGCCAGATGAGGGCAAATCCCAGACCTAACCGAGACATAACCGGCGTTACCCTCCAAAATATTAATCGGAACCAGGTTTAGTTGAATGTTTCAGTGTGGTACCTAATTACTACGTGATCCAGACCAGGAGAAGCCCAGGATCTTGACAACAAGTAGGCGAAAAATGCGAAGGTACGAGCCGGATGATTGCAAATACCAGAACTAACCCAGCCATAACCAGCGTTATCCTCTAAGATACTAATCGGAACCAGCTTTTATTGACGGTTTCAGTGTGGTACCACATTACTACGTGATACAGACCAGAAGAAGGCACGGATCTGGCCAGGAAGTATGCGAAAAACGCGAAAGTACGAGCCAGATGAGGGCGAATACCAGACCTATCCCAGACATAGCCGGCGTTATCCTCTAAAATATTAATCGTAACCAGGTTTAATTGAATGTTACGGTGTGGTACCGCATTACTACGTGATCCGAACCAGAAAAAGCCCAGGATCTTGCCAACAAGTAGGCGAAAAATGCAAAGGTACGAGCCAGATGAGGGCAAATCCCAGACCTAACCGAGACATAACCGGCGTTATCCTCCAAAATATTAATCGCAACCAGGTTTAATTGAATGTTACGGTGTGGTACCGCATTACTACGTGATCCAAACCAGAAAAAGCCCAGGATCTTGACAACAAGTAGGCGTAAAATGCGAAAGTGCGAGCCAGATATGGGCAAATCCCAGACCTAACCGAGACATAACCGGCGTTATCCTCTAAAATATTAATCGCAACCAGGTTTAATTGACTGTTTCGGTGTGGTAGCGCATTACTACGTGATCCGAACCAGAAAAAGCCCAGGATCTTGCCAACAAGTAGGCGAAAAATGCGAAGGTACGAGCCAGATGAGGGCAAATCCCAGACCTAACCGAGACATAACCGGCGTTATCCTCTAAAATATTAATCGGAACCTGGTTTAATTGACTGTTACGGTGTGGTGCCGCATTACTACGTGATCCAAACCAGAAAAAGGCCAGGATCTAGCCATCAAGTATGCGATAGATGCGAAAGTGCGAGCCAGATGAGGGCAAATGCCAGAACTAACCCAGACATAACCGGCGTTATCCTCTAAAATATTAATCGGAACCAGGTTTAGTTGAATGTTTCAGTGTGGTACCTAATTACTACGTGGTCCAAGCCAGAAAAAGGCCATGATCTGGCCAACAAGTATGCGAAAAATGCAAAAGTGCGAGCCAGACGAGGGCAAATACCAGACCTAACCGAGACATAACTGGCGTTATCCTCTAAAATATTAATCGCAACCAGGTTTATTTGACACTTTCGGTGTGGTACCGCATTACTACGTGATCCGAACCAGAAAAAGCCCAGGATCTTGCCAACAAGTAGGCGAAAAATGCAAAGGTACGAGCCAGATGCGGGCAAAACCCAGACCTAACCGAGACATAACCGGCGTTATCCTCTAAAATATTAATCGCAACCAGGTTTAATTGATGCTTCGGTGTGGTACCGCATTACTACGTGATCCAAACCAGGAAAAGCCCAGGATCTGGCCAACAAGTATGCGAAAAATGCGAAAGTAGGAGCCAGATCAGGGCAAATCCCAGACCTAACCGAGACATAACCGGCGTTATCCTCTAAAATATTAATCGCAACCAGGTTTAATTGACAGTTTCGGTGTGGTACCGCATTACTACGTGATCCGAACCAGAAAAAGCCCAGGCTCTTGACAACAAGTAGGCGAAAAATGTGAAGGTACGAGCCAGATGATTGCAAATACCAGAACTAACCCAGCCATAACCAGCGTTATCCTCTAAGATACTAATCGGAACCAGCTTTTATTGACGGTTTCAGAGTGGTACCACATTGCTACGTGATACAGACCAGAAAAAGGCCAGGATCTGGCCAGCTCGTATGCGAAAAATGCGAAAGTACGAGCCAGATGAGGGCAAATACCAGACCTATCCCAGACATAGCCGGCGTTATCCTCTAAAATATTAATCGGAACCAGGTTTATTTGACTGTTTCAGTGTGGTACCACATTACTACGTGGTCCAAGCCAGAAAAAGGCCAACAAGTATGCGAAAAATGCAAAAGTGCGAGCCAGATGAGGGCAAATCCCAGACCTAACCGAGACATAAGCGGCGCTATCCTCTAAAATATTAATCGCAACCAGCTACTATTGACTGTTTCAGTGTGGTGCCACATTACTACGTGATCCAAACCAGGAAAAGCCCAGGATCTGGCTAACAAGTATGCGAAAAATGCGAAGGTACGAGCCAGATGATTGCAAATACCAGACCTAACCCAGACATAACCGGCGTTATCCTCTAAAATATTAATCGCAACCAAGTTTAATTGACTGTTACGGTGTGGTACCGCATTACTACGTGATCCAGACCAGAAAAAGCCCAGGATCTGGCCAACAAGTATGCGAGAAATGCAACAGTACGAGCCAGATAAGGGCACATACCAGACCTAACCCCGACATAACCGGCGTTATCCTCTAAAATATTAATCGCAACCTGATTCAATTGACTCTTTCGGTGTGCAGCCACATTACTACGGGATCCAAACCAGAAAAAGCCCAGGATCTTGACAACAAGTAGGCGAAAAATGCGAAGGTACGAGCCAGATGATTGCAAATACCAGAACTAACCCAGCCATAACCAGCGTTATCCTCTAAGATACTAATCGGAACCAGCTTTTATTGACGGTTTCAGTGTGGTACCACATTACTACGTGATACAGACCAGAAAAAGGCACGGATCTGGCCAGGAAGTATGCGAAAAATGCGAAAGTACGAGCCAGATGAGGGCGAATACCAGACCTATCCCAGACATAGCCGGCGTTATCCTCTAAAATATTAATCGGAACCAGGTTTATTTGACTGTTTCAGTGTGTTACCACATTACTACGTGATCCAAACCAGGAAAAGCCCAGGATCTGGCCAACAAGTAGGCGAAAAATGCAAAGGTACGAGCCAGATGAGGGCAAATCCCAGACCTAACCGAGACATAACCGGCGTTACCCTCCAAAATATTAATCGGAACCAGGTTTAGTTGAATGTTTCAGTGTGGTACCTAATTACTACGTGATCCAGACCAGAAGAAGCCCAGGATCTTGACAACAAGTAGGCGAAAAATGCGAAGGTACGAGCCGGATGATTGCAAATACCAGAACTAACCCAGCCATAACCAGCGTTATCCTCTAAGATACTAATCGGAACCAGCTTTTATTGACGGTTTCAGTGTGGTACCACATTACTACGTGATACAGACCAGAAAAAGGCACGGATCTGGCCAGGAAGTATGCGAAAAACGCGAAAGTACGAGCCAGATGAGGGCGAATACCAGACCTATCCCAGACATAGCCGGCGTTATCCTCTAAAATATTAATCGTAACCAGGTTTAATTGAATGTTACGGTGTGGTACCGCATTACTACGTGATCCGAACCAGAAAAAGCCCAGGATCTTGCCAACAAGTAGGCGAAAAATGCAAAGGTACGAGCCAGATGAGGGCAAATCCCAGACCTAACCGAGACATAACCGGCGTTATCCTCCAAAATATTAATCGCAACCAGGTTTAATTGAATGTTACGGTGTGGTACCGCATTACTACGTGATCCAAACCAGAAAAAGGCCAGGATCTTGACAACAAGTAGGCGTAAAATGCGAAAGTGCGAGCCAGATATGGGCAAATCCCAGACCTAACCGAGACATAACCGGCGTTATCCTCTAAAATATTAATCGGAACCAGGTTTAGTTGAATGTTTCAGTGTGGTACCTAATTACTACGTGGTCCAAGCCAGAAAAAGGCCAGGATCTGGCCAACAAGTATGCGAAAAATGCGAAAGTACGAGCCAGATGAGGGCAAATCCCAGACCTAACCGAGACATAACCGGCGTTATCCTCTAAAATATTAATCGGAACCAGGTTTATTTGACTGTTTTAGTGTGGTACCACATTACTACGTTGTCCAGGCCTGAAAAAGGCCAGGATCTGGCCAGCAACTATGCGAAAAATGCGAAAGTGCGAGCCAGATGAGGGCAAATACCAGACCTATCCCAGACCTAGCCGGCGTTATCCTCTAAAATATCAATCGCAACCAGGTTTAATTGACTGTTTCGGTGTGGTACCGCATTACTACGTCATCCAAACCAGAAAAAGGCCAGGAACTAGCCATCAAGTATGCGATAGATGCGAAACTGCGAGCCAGATGAGGGCAAATACCAGACCTAACCGAGACATAACCGGCGTTATCCTCTAAAATATTAATCGCAACCAGGTTTAATTGACTGTTTCGGTGTGGTACCGCATTACTACGTGATCTAAACCAGAAAGAGGCCAGGATCTTGACAACAAGTAGGCGAAAAATGCGAAGGTACGAGCCAGATGATTGCAAATACCAGAACTAACCCAGCCATAACCAGCGTTATCCTCTAAGATACTAATCGGAACCAGCTTTTATTGACGGTTTCAGAGTGGTACCACATTGCTACGTGATACAGACCAGAAAAAGGCCAGGATCTGGCCAGCAAGTATGCAAAAAATGCGAAAGTACGAGCCAGATGAGGGCGAATACCAAACCTATCCCAGACATAGCCGGCGTTATCCCCTAAAATATTAGTCGGAACCAGGTTTATTTGACTGTTTCAGTGTGGTACCACATTACTACGTGGTCCATGCCAGAAAAAGGCCAGGATCTGGCCAACAAGTATGCGAAAAATGCGAAAGTGCGAGCCAGATGAGGGCAAATCCCAGACCTAACCGAGACATAACCGGCGTTATCCTCTAAAATATTAATCGCATCCAGGTTTAATTGACTGTTTCGGTGTGGTACCGCATTACTACGTGATCCAAACCAGAAAAAGGCCAGGATCTAGCCATCAAGTATGCGATAGATGCGAAAGTGCGAGCCAGACGAGGGCAAATACCAGAACTAACCGAGACATAACCGGCGTTATCCTCTAAAATATTAATCGGAACCAGGTTTAGTTGAATGTTTCAGTGTGGTACCTGATTACTACGAGGTCCAAGCCAGAAAAAGGCCAGGATCTGGCTAACAAGTATGCGAAAAATGAGAAAGTACGAGCCAGATGAGGGCAAATCCCAGGCCTAACCGAGACATAACCGGCGTTATCCTCTAAAATATTAATCGCAATCAGGTTTAATTGACTGTTTCGGTGTGGTACCGCATCACTACGTGATCCGAACCAGAAAAAGCCCAGGATCTTGCCAACAAGTAGGCGAAAAATGCAAAGGTACGAGCCAGATGAGGAAAAATCCCAGACCTAACCGAGACATAACCGGCGTTATCCTCCAGAATATTAATCGCAACCAGGTTTAATTGACTGTTACGGTGTGGTACCGCATTGCTACGTTATCCAAACCAGAAAAAGCCCAGGATCTTGACAACAAGTAGGCGAAAAATGCGAAGGTACGAGCCAGATAATTGCAAATACCAGAACTAACCCAGCCATAACCAGCGTTATCCTCTAAGATACTAATCGGAACCAGCTTTTATTGACGGTTTCAGTGTGGTACCACATTGCTACGTGATACAGGCCAGAAAAACGCCAGGATCTGGCCAGCAAGTATGCGAAAAATGCGAAAGTGCGAGCCAGATGAGGGCAAATCCCAGAGCTAACCCAGACATAACCGGCGTTATCCGCTAAAACATTAATCGGAACCAGGTTTAGTTGAATGTTTCAGTGTGGTACCTAATTACTACGTGGTCCAAGCCAGAAAAAGGCCAGGATCTGGCTAACAAGTATGCGAAAAATGCGAAAGTACGAGCCAGATGAGGGCAAATCCCAGACCTAACCGAGACATAACCGGCGTTATCCTCTAAAATATTAATCGCAACCAGGTTTAATTGACTGTTTCGGTGTGGTACCGCATTACTACGTGATCCAAACCAGAAAAAGGCCAGGATCTAGCCATCAAGTATGCGATAGATGCGAAAGTACGAGCCAGATGAGGGCAAATCCCAGACCTAACCGAGACATAACCGGCGTTATCCTCTAAAATATTAATCGCAACCAGGTTTAATTGACTGTTTCGGTGTGGTACCGCATTACTACGTGATCCATGCCAGAAAAAGGCCAGGATCTGGCCAACAAGTATGCGAAAAATGCGAAAGTAGGAGCCAGATTAGGGCAAATCCCAGACCTAACCGAGACATAACCGGCGTTATCCTCTAAAATATTAATCGCAACCAGGTTTAATTGACTGTTTCGGTGTGGTAGCGCATTACTACGTGATCCGAACCAGAAAAAGGCCAGGATCTAGCCATCAAGTATGCGATAGATGCGAAAGTGCGAGCCAGATGAGGGCAAATCCCAGACCTAACCGAGACATAACCGGCGTTATCCCCCAAAATATTAATCGCAACCAGGTTTAATTGTCTGTTACGGTGTGGTACCGCATTACTACGTGATTCAAACCAGAAAAAGCCCAGGATCTTGACAACAAGTAGGCGAACAATGCGAAGGTACGAGCCAGATGATTGCAAATACCAGAACTAACCCAGCCATAACCAGCGTTATCCTCTAAGATACTAATCGGAACCGGCCTTTATTGATGGTTTCAGTGTGGTACCACATTACTACATGATACAGACCAGAAAGAGGCCAGGATCTGGCAAGCAAGTATGCGAAAAATGCGAAAGTACGAGCCAGATGAGGGCAAATCCCAGACCTAACTGAGACATAACCGGCGTTATCCTCTAAAATATTATTCGCAACCAGGTTTAATTGGCTGTTTCGGTGTGGTACCGCATTACTCCGTGATCCAAACCAGAAAAAGGCCAGGATCTAGCCATCAAGTATGCGATAGATGCGAAAGTACGAGCCAGATGAGGGCAAATCCCAGACCTAACCCAGACATAACCGGCGTTATCCTCTAAAATATTAATCGCAACCAGCTACTATTGACTGTTTCAGTGTGGTGCCACATTACTACGTGATCCAAACCAGGAAAAGCCCAGGATCTGGCTAACAAGTATGCGAAAAATGCGAAGGTACGAGCCAGATGATTGCAAATACCAGACCTAACCGAGACATAACCGGCGTTATCCTCTTAAATATTAATCGCAACCAAGTTTAATTGACTGTTACGGTGTGGTACCGCATTACTACGTGATCCAGATCAGAAAAAGCCCAGGATCTGGCCAACAAGTATGCGAGAAATGCAACAGTACGAGCCAGATGAGGGCGAATACCAGACCTATCCCAGACATAGCCGGCGTTATCCTCTAAAATATTAATCGGAACCAGGTTTATTTGACTGTTTCAGTGTGTTACCACATTACTACGTGATCCAAACCAGGAAAAGCCCAGGATCTGGCCAACAAGTAGGCGAAAAATGCAAAGGTACGAGCCAGATGAGGGCAAATCCCAGACCTAACCGAGACATAACCGGCGTTACCCTCCAAAATATTAATCGGAACCAGGTTTAGTTGAATGTTTCAGTGTGGTACCTAATTACTACGTGATCCAGACCAGGAGAAGCCCAGGATCTTGACAACAAGTAGGCGAAAAATGCGAAGGTACGAGCCGGATGATTGCAAATACCAGAACTAACCCAGCCATAACCAGCGTTATCCTCTAAGATACTAATCGGAACCAGCTTTTATTGACGGTTTCAGTGTGGTACCACATTACTACGTGATACAGACCAGAAAAAGGCACGGATCTGGCCAGGAAGTATGCGAAAAACGCGAAAGTACGAGCCAGATGAGGGCGAATACCAGACCTATCCCAGACATAGCCGGCGTTATCCTCTAAAATATTAATCGTAACCAGGTTTAATTGAATGTTACGGTGTGGTACCGCATTACTACGTGATCCGAACCAGAAAAAGCCCAGGATCTTGCCAACAAGTAGGCGAAAAATGCAAAGGTACGAGCCAGATGAGGGCAAATCCCAGACCTAACCGAGACATAACCGGCGTTATCCTCCAAAATATTAATCGCAACCAGGTTTAATTGAATGTTACGGTGTGGTACCGCATTACTACGTGATCCAAACCAGAAAAAGCCCAGGATCTTGACAACAAGTAGGCGTAAAATGCGAAAGTGCGAGCCAGATATGGGCAAATCCCAGACCTAACCGAGACATAACCGGCGTTATCCTCTAAAATATTAATCGCAACCAGGTTTAATTGACTGTTTCGGTGTGGTAGCGCATTACTACGTGATCCGAACCAGAAAAAGCCCAGGATCTTGCCAACAAGTAGGCGAAAAATGCGAAGGTACGAGCCAGATGAGGGCAAATCCCAGACCTAACCGAGACATAACCGGCGTTATCCTCTAAAATATTAATCGGAACCTGGTTTAATTGACTGTTACGGTGTGGTGCCGCATTACTACGTGATCCAAACCAGAAAAAGGCCAGGATCTAGCCATCAAGTATGCGATAGATGCGAAAGTGCGAGCCAGATGAGGGCAAATGCCAGAACTAACCCAGACATAACCGGCGTTATCCTCTAAAATATTAATCGGAACCAGGTTTAGTTGAATGTTTCAGTGTGGTACCTAATTACTACGTGGTCCAAGCCAGAAAAAGGCCATGATCTGGCCAACAAGTATGCGAAAAATGCAAAAGTGCGAGCCAGACGAGGGCAAATACCAGACCTAACCGAGACATAACTGGCGTTATCCTCTAAAATATTAATCGCAACCAGGTTTATTTGACACTTTCGGTGTGGTACCGCATTACTACGTGATCCGAACCAGAAAAAGCCCAGGATCTTGCCAACAAGTAGGCGAAAAATGCAAAGGTACGAGCCAGATGCGGGCAAAACCCAGACCTAACCGAGACATAACCGGCGTTATCCTCTAAAATATTAATCGCAACCAGGTTTAATTGATGCTTCGGTGTGGTACCGCATTACTACGTGATCCAAACCAGGAAAAGCCCAGGATCTGGCCAACAAGTATGCGAAAAATGCGAAAGTAGGAGCCAGATCAGGGCAAATCCCAGACCTAACCGAGACATAACCGGCGTTATCCTCTAAAATATTAATCGCAACCAGGTTTAATTGACAGTTTCGGTGTGGTACCGCATTACTACGTGATCCGAACCAGAAAAAGCCCAGGCTCTTGACAACAAGTAGGCGAAAAATGCGAAGGTACGAGCCAGATGATTGCAAATACCAGAACTAACCCAGCCATAACCAGCGTTATCCTCTAAGATACTAATCGGAACCAGCTTTTATTGACGGTTTCAGAGTGGTACCACATTGCTACGTGATACAGACCAGAAAAAGGCCAGGATCTGGCCAGCTCGTATGCGAAAAATGCGAAAGTACGAGCCAGATGAGGGCAAATACCAGACCTATCCCAGACATAGCCGGCGTTATCCTCTAAAATATTAATCGGAACCAGGTTTATTTGACTGTTTCAGTGTGGTACCACATTACTACGTGGTCCAAGCCAGAAAAAGGCCAACAAGTATGCGAAAAATGCAAAAGTGCGAGCCAGATGAGGGCAAATCCCAGACCTAACCGAGACATAAGCGGCGCTATCCTCTAAAATATTAATCGCAACCAGCTACTATTGACTGTATCAGTGTGGTGCCACATTACTACGTGATCCAAACCAGGAAAAGCCCAGGATCTGGCTAACAAGTATGCGAAAAATGCGAAGGTACGAGCCAGATGATTGCAAATACCAGACCTAACCCAGACATAACCGGCGTTATCCTCTAAAATATTAATCGCAACCAAGTTTAATTGACTGTTACGGTGTGGTACCGCATTACTACGTGATCCAGACCAGAAAAAGCCCAGGATCTGGCCAACAAGTATGCGAGAAATGCAACAGTACGAGCCAGATAAGGGCACATACCAGACCTAACCCCGACATAACCGGCGTTATCCTCTAAAATATTAATCGCAACCTGATTCAATTGACTCTTTCGGTGTGCAGCCACATTACTACGGGATCCAAACCAGAAAAAGCCCAGGATCTTGACAACAAGTAGGCGAAAAATGCGAAGGTACGAGCCAGATGATTGCAAATACCAGAACTAACCCAGCCATAACCAGCGTTATCCTCTAAGATACTAATCGGAACCAGCTTTTATTGACGGTTTCAGTGTGGTACCACATTACTACGTGATACAGACCAGAAAAAGGCACGGATCTGGCCAGGAAGTATGCGAAAAATGCGAAAGTACGAGCCAGATGAGGGCGAATACCAGACCTATCCCAGACATAGCCGGCGTTATCCTCTAAAATATTAATCGGAACCAGGTTTATTTGACTGTTTCAGTGTGTTACCACATTACTACGTGATCCAAACCAGGAAAAGCCCAGGATCTGGCCAACAAGTAGGCGAAAAATGCAAAGGTACGAGCCAGATGAGGGCAAATCCCAGACCTAACCGAGACATAACCGGCGTTACCCTCCAAAATATTAATCGGAACCAGGTTTAGTTGAATGTTTCAGTGTGGTACCTAATTACTACGTGATCCAGACCAGAAGAAGCCCAGGATCTTGACAACAAGTAGGCGAAAAATGCGAAGGTACGAGCCGGATGATTGCAAATACCAGAACTAACCCAGCCATAACCAGCGTTATCCTCTAAGATACTAATCGGAACCAGCTTTTATTGACGGTTTCAGTGTGGTACCACATTACTACGTGATACAGACCAGAAAAAGGCACGGATCTGGCCAGGAAGTATGCGAAAAACGCGAAAGTACGAGCCAGATGAGGGCGAATACCAGACCTATCCCAGACATAGCCGGCGTTATCCTCTAAAATATTAATCGTAACCAGGTTTAATTGAATGTTACGGTGTGGTACCGCATTACTACGTGATCCGAACCAGAAAAAGCCCAGGATCTTGCCAACAAGTAGGCGAAAAATGCAAAGGTACGAGCCAGATGAGGGCAAATCCCAGACCTAACCGAGACATAACCGGCGTTATCCTCCAAAATATTAATCGCAACCAGGTTTAATTGAATGTTACGGTGTGGTACCGCATTACTACGTGATCCAAACCAGAAAAAGGCCAGGATCTTGACAACAAGTAGGCGTAAAATGCGAAAGTGCGAGCCAGATATGGGCAAATCCCAGACCTAACCGAGACATAACCGGCGTTATCCTCTAAAATATTAATCGGAACCAGGTTTAGTTGAATGTTTCAGTGTGGTACCTAATTACTACGTGGTCCAAGCCAGAAAAAGGCCAGGATCTGGCCAACAAGTATGCGAAAAATGCGAAAGTACGAGCCAGATGAGGGCAAATCCCAGACCTAACCGAGACATAACCGGCGTTATCCTCTAAAATATTAATCGGAACCAGGTTTATTTGACTGTTTTAGTGTGGTACCACATTACTACGTTGTCCAGGCCTGAAAAAGGCCAGGATCTGGCCAGCAACTATGCGAAAAATGCGAAAGTGCGAGCCAGATGAGGGCAAATACCAGACCTATCCCAGACCTAGCCGGCGTTATCCTCTAAAATATCAATCGCAACCAGGTTTAATTGACTGTTTCGGTGTGGTACCGCATTACTACGTCATCCAAACCAGAAAAAGGCCAGGAACTAGCCATCAAGTATGCGATAGATGCGAAACTGCGAGCCAGATGAGGGCAAATACCAGACCTAACCGAGACATAACCGGCGTTATCCTCTAAAATATTAATCGCAACCAGGTTTAATTGACTGTTTCGGTGTGGTACCGCATTACTACGTGATCCGAACCAGAAAAAGCCCAGGATCTTGCCAACAAGTAGGCGAAAAATGCAAAGGTACGAGCCAGATGAGGGCAAATCCCAGACCTAACCGAGACATAACCGGCGTTATCCCCCAAAATATTAATCGCAACCAGGTTTACTTGTCTGTTTCGGTGTGGTACCGCATTACTACGTGATCCGAACCAGAAAAAGCCCAGGATCTTGACAACAAGTAGGCGAAAAATGCGAAGGTACGAGCCAGATGATTGCAAATACCAGAACTAACCCAGCCATTACCAGCGTTGCCTCTAAGATACTAATCGGAACCAGCTTTTATTGACGGTTTCAGTGTGGTACCACATTACTACGTGATACAGACCAGAAAAAGGCCAGGATCTGGCCAGCAAGTATGCGAAAAATGCGAAAGTGCGAGCCAGAGGAGGGCAAATCCCAGACCTTACCGAGACATAACCGGCGTTATCCTCTAAAATATTAATCGCAACCAGGTTTAATTGACTGCTTCGGTGTGGTACCGCATTACTACGTGATCCAAACCAGAAAAAGGCCAGGATCTAGCCATCAAGTATGCGATAGATGCGAAAGTGCGAGCCAGAGGAGGGCAAATCCCAGACCTTACCGAGACATAACCGGCGTTATCCTCTAAAATATTAATCGCAACCAGGTTTAATTGACTGCTTCGGTGTGGTACCGCATTACTACGTGATCCAAACCAGAAAAAGGCCAGGATCTAGCCATCAAGTATGCGATAGATGCGAAAGTGCGAGCCAGATGAGGGCAAATTCCAGAACTAACTCAGACATAACCGGCGTTATCCTCTAAAATATTAATCGGAACCAGGTTTAGTTGAATGTTTCAGTGTGGTACCAAATTACTACGTGGTCCAAGCCAGAAAAAGGCCAGGATCTGGCCAACAAGTATGCGAAAAATGCGAAAGTACGAGCCAGATGAGGGCAAATCCCAGACCTAACCGAGACATAACCGGCGTTATCCTCTAAAATATTAATCGCAACCATGTTTAATTGACTGTTTCGGTGTGGTACCGCATTACTACGTGGTCCAAGCCAGAAAAAGGCCAGGATCTGGCCAACAAGTATGCGAAAAATGCGAAAGTACGAGCCAGATGAGGGCAAATCCCAGACCTAACCGAGACATAACCGGCGTTATCCTCTAAAATATTAATCGGAACCAGGTTTATTTGACTGTTTTAGTGTGGTACCACATTACTACGTCGTCCAAGCCTGAAAAAGGCCAGGATCTGGTCAGCAAGTATGCGAAAAATGCGAAAGTGCGAGCCAGATGAGGGCAAATACCAGACCTATCCCAGACCTAGCCGGCGTTATCCTCTAAAATATTAATCGCAACCAGGTTTAATTGACTGTTTCAGTGTGGTACCGCATTACTACGTGATCCAAACCAGAAAAAGGCCAGGAACTAGCCATCAAGTATGCGATAGATGCGAAAATGCGAGCCAGATGAGGGCAAATCCCAGACCTAACCGAGACATAACCGGCGTTATCCTCTAAAATATTAATCGCAACCAGGTTTAAATGACTGTTTCGGTGTGGTACCGCATTACTACGTGATCCGAACCAGAAAAAGTCCAGGATCTTGCCAACAAGTAGGCGAAAAATGCAAAGGTACGAGCCAGATGAGGGCAAATCCCAGACATAACCGAGACATAACCGGCGTTATCCCCCAAAATATTAATCGCAACCAGGTTTAATTGTCTGTTTCGGTGTGGTACCGCATTACTACGTGATCCGAACCAGAAAAAGCCCAGGATCTTGACAACAAGTAGGCGAAAAATGCGAAGGTACGAGCCAGATGATTGCAAATACCAGAACTAACCCAGCCATAACCAGCGTTGCCTCTAAGATACTAATTGGAACCAGCTTTTATTGACGGTTTCAGTGTGGTACCACATTACTACGTGATACAGACCAGAAAAAGGCCAGGAACTGGCCAGCAAGTATGCGAAAAATGCGACAGTGCGTGCCAGATGAGGGCAAATACCAGACCTATCCCAGACATAGCCGGCGTTATCCTCTAAAATATTAATCGGAACCAGGTTTATTTGACTGTTTCGGTGTGGTACCACATTACTACGTGGTCCAAGCCAGAAAAAGGCCAGGATCTGGCCAACAAGTATGCGAAAAATGCGAAAGTGCGAGCCAGATGAGGGCAAATCCCAGACCTTACCGAGACATAACCGGCGTTATCCTCTAAAATATTAATCGCAACCACGTTTAATTGACTGTTTCGGTGTGGTACCGCATTACTACGTGATCCGAACCAGAAAAAGCCCAGGATCTTGCCAACAAGTAGGCGAAAAATGCGAAGGTACGA
Organism: Colletes latitarsis; assembly: GCF_051014445.1. Classification (NCBI taxonomy): domain Eukaryota; kingdom Metazoa; phylum Arthropoda; class Insecta; order Hymenoptera; family Colletidae; genus Colletes; species Colletes latitarsis. Next base: position 1,853,472 of record NC_135134.1, on the reverse strand, counting down.
GCCAGATGCGTGCAAATCCCAGACCTAACCGAGACATAACCGGCGTTATCCTCTAAAATATTAATCGCAACCAGGTTTAATTGACTGTTTCGGTGTGGTACCGCATTACTACGTGATCCGAACCAGAAAAAGCCCAGGATCTGGCCAACAAGTATGCGAAAAATGCGAAAGTACGAGCCAGATGAGGGCAAATCCCAGACCTAACCGAGATATAAGCGGCGTTATCCTCTAAAATATTAATCGCAACCAGGTTTAATTGACTGTTTCGGTGTGGTACCGCATTACTACGTGATCCGAACCAGAAAAAGCCCAGGATCTTGCCAACAAGTAGGCGAAAAATGCGAAGGTACGAGCCAGATGAGGGCAAATCCCAGACCTAACCGAGACATAACCGGCGTTATCCTCTAAAATATTAATCGCAACCAGGTTTAATTGACTGTTTCGGTGTGCTACCGCATTACTACGTGATCCAAACCAGAAAAAGGCCAGGATCTAGCCATCAAGTATGCGATAGATGCGAAAGTACGAGCCAGATGAGGGCAAATCCCAGACCTAACCGAGACATAACCGGCGTTATCCCCAAAAATATTAATCGCAACCAGGTTTAATTGTCTGTTACGGTGTGGTACCGCATTACTACGTGATTCAAACCAGAAAAAGCCCAGGATCTTGACAACAAGTAGGCGAACAATGCGAAGGTACGAGCCAGATGATTGCAAATACCAGAATTAACCCAGCCATAACCAGCGTTATCCTCTAAGATACTAATCGGAACCGGCCTTTATTGATGGTTTCAGTGTGGTACCACATTACTACATGATACAGACCAGAAAAAGGCCAGGATCTGGCAAGCAAGTATGCGAAAAATGCGAAAGTACGAGCCAGATGAGGGCAAATCCCAGACCTAACCGAGACATAACCGGCGTTATCCTCTAAAATATTATTCGCAACCAGGTTTAATTGACTGTTTCGGTGTGGTACCGCATTACTCCGTGATCCAAACCAGAAAAAGGCCAGGATCTAGTCATCAAGTATGCGATAGATGCGAAAGTGCCAGCCAGATGAGGGCAAATCCCAGACCTAACCGAGACATAACCGGCGTTATCCTCTAAAATATTAATCGCAACCAGGTTTAATTGACTGTTTCGGTGTGGTACCGCATTACTACGTGATCGAAACCAGAAAAAGGCCAGGATCTAGCCATCAAGTATGCGATAGATGCGAAAGTACGAGCCAGATGAGGGCAAATCCCAGACCTAACCGAGACATAACCGGCGTTATCCTCTAAAATATTAATCGCAACCAGGTTTAATTGACTGTTTCGGTGTGGTACCGCATCACTACGTCATCCATGCCAGAAAAAGGCCAGGATCTGGCCAACAAGTATGCGAAAAATGCGAAAGTAGGAGCCAGATTAGGGCAAATCCCAGACCTAACCGAGACATAACCGGCGTTATCCTCTAAAATATTAATCGCAACCAGGTTTAATTGACTGTTTCGGTGTGGTAGCGCATTACTACGTGATCCGAACCAGAAAAAGGCCAGGATCTAGCCATCAAGTATGCGATAGATGCGAAAGTGCGAGCCAGATGAGGGCAAATCCCAGACCTAACCGAGACATAACCGGCGTTATCCTCTAAAATATTAATCGCAACCAGGTTTAATTGACTGTTTCGGTGTGGTACCGCATTACTACGTGATCCAAACCAGAAAAAGGCCAGGATCTAGCCATCAAGTATGCGATAGATGCGAAAGTGCGAGCCAGATAAGGGCAAATACCAGAACTAACCCAGACATAACCGGCGTTATCCTCTAAAATATTAATCGGAACCAGGTTTAATTGACTGTTTCGGTGTGGTACCGCATTACTACGTGATCCAAACCAGAAAAAGGCCAGGATCTAGCCATCAAGTATGCGATAGATGCGAAAGTACGAGCCAGATGAGGGCAAATCCCAGACCTAACCGAGACATAACCGGCGTTATCCTCTAAAATATTAATCGCAACTAGGTTTAATTGACTGTTTCGGTGTGGTACCGCATTACTACGTGATCCATGCCAGAAAAAGGCCAGGATCTGGCCAACAAGTATGCGAAAAATGCGAAAGTAGGAGCCAGATTAGGGCAAATCCCAGACCTAACCGAGACATAACCGGCGTTATCCTCTAAAATATTAATCGCAACCAGGTTTAATGGACTGTTTCGGTGTGGTACCGCATTACTACGTGATCCAAACCAGAAAAAGGCCAGGATCTAGCCATCAAGTATGCGATAGATGCGAAAGTGCGAGCCAGATAAGGGCAAATACCAGAACTAACCCAGACATAACCGGCGTTATCCTCTAAAATATTAATCGGAACCAGGTTTAGTTGAATGTTTCAGTGTGGTACCGCATTACTACGTGGTCCGAACCAGAAAAAGCCCAGGATCTTGCCAACAAGTAGGCGAAAAATGCAAAGGTACGAGCCAGATGAGGGCAAATCCCAGACCTAACCGAGACATAACCGGCGTTATCCCCCAAAATATTAATCGCAACCAGGTTTAATTGACTGTTTCGGTGTGGTACCGCATTACTACGTCATCCAAACCAGAAAAAGGCCAGGAACTAGCCATCAAGTATGCGATAGATGCGAAACTGCGAGCCAGATGAGGGCAAATACCAGACCTAACCGAGACATAACCGGCGTTATCCTCTAAAATATTAATCGCAACCAGGTTTAATTGACTGTTTCGGTGTGGTAGCGCATTACTACGTGATCTGAACCAGAAAAAGGCCAGGATCTAGCCATCAAGTATGCGATAGATGCGAAAGTGCGAGCCAGATGTGGGCAAATCCCAGACCTAACCGAGACATAACCGGCGTTATCCTCTAAAATATTAATCGCAACCAGCTTTTATTGACGGTTTCAGTGTGGTACCACATTACTACGTGATACAGACCAGAAAAAGGCCAGGATCTGGCCAACAAGTATGCGAAAAATGCGAAAGTAGGAGCCAGATGAGGGCAAATCCCAGACCTAACCGAGACATAAGCGGCGCTATCCTCTAAAATATTAATCGCAACCAGGTTTAATTGACCGTTTCGGTATGGTACCGCATTACTACGTGATCCAAACCAGAAAAAGGCCAGGATCTAGCCATCAAGTATGCGATAGATGCGAAAGTACGAGCCAGATGAGGGCAAATCCCAGACCTAACCGAGACATAACCGGCGTTATCCTCTAAAATATTAATCGCAACCAGGTTTAATTGACTGTTTCGGTGTGGTACCGCATTACTACGTGATCCATGCCAGAAAAAGGCCAGGATCTGGCCAACAAGTATGCGAAAAATGCGAAAGTAGGAGCCAGATTAGGGCAAATCCCAGACCTAACCGAGACATAACCGGCGTTATCCTCTAAAATATTAATCGCAACCAGGTTTAATTGACTGTTTCGGTGTGGTACCGCATTACTACGTGATCCAAACCAGAAAAAGGCCAGGATCTAGCCATCAAGTATGCGATAGATGCGAAAGTGCGAGCCAGATAAGGGCAAATACCAGAACTAACCCAGACATAACCGGCGTTATCCTCTAAAATATTAATCGGAACCAGGTTTAGTTGAATGTTTCAGTGTGGTACCTAATTACTACGTGGTCCAAGCCAGAAAAAGGCCAGGATCTGGCCAACAAGTATGCGAAAAATGCGAAAGTACGAGCCAGATGAGGGCAAATCCCAGACCTAACCGAGACATAACCGGCGTTATCCTCTAAAATATTAATCGGAACCAGGTTTATTTGACTGTTTTAGTGTGGTACCACATTACTACGTTGTCCAAGCCTGAAAAAGGCCAGGATCAGGCCAGCAAGTATGCGAAAAATGCGAAAGTGCGAGCCAGATGAGAGCAAATACCAGACCTATCCCAGACCTAGCCGGCGTTATCCTCTAAAATATTAATCGCAACCAGGTTTAATTGACTGTTTCGGTGTGGTACCGCATTACTACGTCATCCAAACCAGAAAAAGGCCAGGAACTAGCCATCAAGTATGCGATAGATGCGAAACTGCGAGCCAGATGAGGGCAAATACCAGACCTAACCGAGACATAACCGGCGTTATCCTCTAAAATATTAATCGCAACCAGGTTTAATTGACTGCTTCGGTGTGGTACCGCATTACTACGTGATCCGAACCAGAAAAAGCCCAGGATCTTGCCAACAAGTAGGCGAAAAATGCAAAGGTACGAGCCAGATGAGGGCAAATCCCAGACCTAACCGAGACATAACCGGCGTTATCCCCCAAAATATTAATCGCAACCAGGTTTAATTGACTGTTTCGGTGTGGTACCGCATTACTACGTCATCCAAACCAGAAAAAGGCCAGGAACTAGCCATCAAGTATGCGATAGATGCGAAACTGCGAGCCAGATGAGGGCAAATACCAGACCTAACCGAGACATAACCGGCGTTATCCTCTAAAATATTAATCGCAACCAGGTTTAATTGACTGCTTCGGTGTGGTACCGCATTACTACGTGATCCCAACCAGCAAAAGCCCAGGATCTGGCCAACAAGTATGCGAAAAATGCGAAAGTAGGAGCCAGATCAGGGCAAATCCCAGACCTAACCGAGACATAACCGGCGTTATCCCCTAAAATATTAATCGCAACCAGGTTTAATTGACTGCTTCGGTGTGGTACCGCATTACTACGTGATCCCAACCAGCAAAAGCCCAGGATCTGGCCAACAAGTATGCGAAAAATGCGAAAGTAGGAGCCAGATGAGGGCAAATCCCAGACCTAACCGAGACATAACCGGCGTTATCCTCTAAAATATTAATCGCAACCAGGTTTGATTGACTGCTTCGGTGTGGTACCGCATTACTACGTGATCCAAACCAGGCAAAGCCCAGGATCCGGCCAACAAGTATGCGATAGATGCGAAACTGCGAGCCAGATGAGGGCAAATACCAGACCTAACCGAGACATAACCGGCGTTATCCTCTAAAATATTAATCGCAACCAGGTTTAATTGACTGTTACGGTGTGGTAGCGCATTACTACGTGATCCGAACCAGAAAAAGGCCAGGATCTAGCCATCAAGTATGCGATAGATGCGAAAGTGCGAGCCAGATGAGGGCAAATCCCAGACCTAACCGAGACATAACCGGCGTTATCCTCTAAAATATTAATCGCAACCAGGTTTAATTGACTGTTTCGGTGTGGTACCGCATTACTACGTGATCCGAACCAGAAAAAGCCCAGGATCTTGCCAACAAGTAGGCGAAAAATGCAAAGGTACGAGCCAGATGAGGGCAAATCCCAGACCTAACCGAGACATAACCGGCGTTATCCCCCAAAATATTAATCGCAACCAGGTTTAATTGTCTGTTACGGTGTGGTACCGCATTACTACGTGATCCAAACCAGAAAAAGCCCAGGATCTTGACCACAAGTAGGCGAACAATGCGAAGGTACGAGCCAGATGATTGCAAATACCAGAACTAACCCAGCCATAACCAGCGCTATCCTCTAAGATACTAATCGGAACCAGCTTTTATTGACGGTTTCAGTGTGGTACCACATTACTACGTGATACAGACCAGAAAAAGGCCCGGATCTGGCCAACAAGTATGCGAAAAATGCGAAAGTAGGAGCCAGATGAGGGCAAATCCCAGACCTAACCGAGACATAAGCGGCGCTATCCTCTAAAATATTAATCGCAACCAGGTTTAATTGACAGTTTCGGTGTGGTACCGCATTACTACGTGATCCAAACCAGGAAAAGCCCAGGATATGGCCAACAAGTATGCGAAAAATGCGAAAGTAGGAGCCAGATCAGGGCAAATCCCAGACCTAACCGAGACATAACCGGCGTTATCCTCTAAAATATTAATCGCAACCAGGTTTAATTGACTGCTTCGGTGTGGTACCGCATTACTACGTGATCCGAACCAGAAAAAGCCCAGGATCTTGCCAACAAGCAGGCGAAGAATGCAAAGGTACGAGCCAGATGAGGGCAAATCCCAGACCTAACCGAGACATAACCGGCGTTATCCTCTAAGATACTAATCGGAACCAGCTTTTATTGACGGTTTCAGAGTGGTACCACATTGCTACGTGATACAGACCAGAAAAAGGCCAGGATCTGGCCAGCTTGTATACGAAAAATGCGAAAGTACGAGCCAGATGAGGGCAAATACCAGACCTATCCCAGACATAGCCGGCGTTATCCTCTAAAATATTAATCGGAACCAGGTTTATTTGACTGTTTCAGTGTGGTACCACATTACTACGTGGTCCAAGCCAGAAAAAGGCCAGGATCTGGCCAACAAGTATGCGAAAAATGCGAAAGTGCGAGCCAGATGTGGGCAAATCCCAGACCTAACCGAGACATAATCGGCGTCATCCTCTAAAATATTAATCGCAACCAGGTTTAATTGACTGTTTCGGTGTAGTACCGCATTACTACGTGATCCAAACCAGAAAAAGGCCAGGATCTAGCCATCAAGTATGCGATAGTTGCGAAAGTACGAGCCAGATGAGGGCAAATCCCAGACCTAACCCAGACATAACCGGCGTTATCCTCTAAAATATTAATCGCAACCAGCTACTATTGACTGTTTCAGTGTGGTGCCACATTACTACGTGATCCAAACCTGGAAAAGCCCAGGATCTGGCTAACAAGTATGCGAAAAATGCGAAGGTACGAGCCAGATGATTGCAAATACCAGACCTAACCGAGACATAACCGGCGTTATCCTCTAAAATATTAATCGCAACCAAGTTTAATTGACTGTTACGGTGTGGTACCGCATTACTACGTGATCCAGACCAGAAAAAGCCCAGGATCTGGCCAACAAGTATGCGAGAAATGCAACAGTACGAGCCAGATGAGGGCATATACCAGACCTAACCCCGACATAACCGGCGTTATCCTCTAAAATATTAATCGCAACCTGATTTAATTGACTCTTTCGGTGTGCAGCCACATTACTACGGGATCCAAACCAGAAAAAGCCCAGGATCTTGACAACAAGTAGGCGAAAAATGCGAAGGTACGAGCCAGATGATTGCAAATACCAGAACTAACCCAGCCATAACCAGCGTTATCCTCTAAGATACTAATCGGAACCAGCTTTTATTGACGGTTTCAGTGTGGTACCACATTACTACGTGATACAGACCAGAAAAAGGCACGGATCTGGCCAGGAAGTATGCGAAAAATGCGAAAGTACGAGCCAGATGAGGGCGAATACCAGACCTATCCCAGACATAGCCGGCGTTATCCTCTAAAATGTTAATCGTAACCAGGTTTAATTGAATGTTACGGTGTGGTACCGCATTACTACGTGATCCGAACCAGAAAAAGCCCGGGATCTTGCCAACAAGTAGGCGAAAAATGCAAAGGTACGAGCCAGATGCGGGCAAAACCCAGACCTAACCGAGACATAACCGGCGTTATCCTCTAAAATATTAATCGCAACCAGGTTTAATTGACTGCTTCGGTGTGGTACCGCATTACTACGTGATCCAAACCAGGAAAAGCCCAGGATCTGGCCAACAAGTATGCGAAAAATGCGAAAGTAGGAGCCAGATCAGGGCAAATCCCAGACCTAACCGAGACATAACCGGCGTTATCCTCTAAAATATTAATCGCAACCAGGTTTAATTGACAGTTTCGGTGTGGTGCCGCATTACTACCTGATCCGAACCAGAAAAAGCCCAGGCTCTTGACAACAAGTAGGCGAAAAATGCGAAGGTACGAGCCAGATGATTGCAAATACCAGAACTAACCCAGCCATAACCAGCGTTATCCTCTAAGATACTAATCGGAACCAGCTTTTATTGACGGTTTCAGAGTGGTACCACATTGCTACGTGATACAGACCAGAAAAAGGCCAGGATCTGGCCAGCTCGTATGCGAAAAATGCGAAAGTACGAGCCAGATGAGGGCAAACACCAGACCTATCCCAGACATAACCGGCGTTATCCTCTAAAATATTAATCGCAACCAGGTTTAATTGACTGTTTCGTTGTGGCACCGCATTACTACGTGATCCGAACCAGAAAAAGCCCAGGATCTTGCCAACAAGTAGGCGAAAAATGCAAAGGTACGAGCCAGATGAGGGCAAATCCCAGACCTAACCGAGACATAACAGGCGTTATCCCCCAAAATATTAATCGCAACCAGGTTTAATTGTCTGTTACGGTGTGGTACCGCATTACTACGTGATCCAAACCAGAAAAAGCCCAGGATCTTGACAACAAGTAGGCGAACAATGCGAAGGTACGAGCCAGATGATTGCAAATACCAGAACTAACCCAGCCATAACCAGCGTTATCCTCTAAGATACTAATCGGAACCAGCCTTTATTGACGGTTTCAGTGTGGTACCACATTACTACATGATACAGACCAGAAAAAGGCCAGGATCTGGCAAGCAAGTATGCGAAAAATGCGAAAGTACGAGCCAGATGAGGGCAAATCCCAGACCTAACCGAGACATGACCGGCGTTATCCTCTAAAATATTATTCGCAACCAGGTTTAATTGACTGTTTCGGTGTGGTACCGCATTACTCCGTGATCCAAACCAGAAAAAGGCCAGGATCTAGCCATCAAGTATGCGATAGATGCGAAAGTGCCAGCCAGATGAGGGCAAATCCCAGACCTAACCGAGACATAACCGGCGTTATCCTCTAAAATATTAATCGCAACCAGGTTTAATTGACTGTTTCGGTGTGGTACCGCATTACTACGTGATCCAAACCAGAAAAAGGCCAGGATCTAGCCATCAAGTATGCGATAGATGCGAAAGTACGAGCCAGATGAGGGCAAATCCCAGACCTAACCGAGACATAACCGGCGTTATCCTCTAAAATATTAATCGCAACCAGGTTCAATTGACTGTTTCGGTGTGGTACCGCATTACTACGTGGTCCAAGCCAGAAAAAGGCCAGGATCTGGCCAACAGGTATGCGAAAAATGCGAAAGTAGGAGCCAGATTAGGGCAAATCCCAGACCTAACAGAGACATAACCGGCGTTATCCTCTAAAATATTAATCGGAACCAGGTTTAGTTGGTGTGGTACCGCATTACTACGTGATCCAAACCAGAAAAAGGCCAGGATCTAGCCATCAAGTATGCGATAGATGCGAAAGTGCGAGCCAGATGAGGGCAAATACCAGAACTAAGCCAGACATAACCGGCGTTATCCTCTAAAATATTAATCGGAACCAGGTTTAGTTGAATGTTTCAGTGTGGTACCTAATTACTACGTGGTCCAAGCCAGAAAAAGGCCAGGATCTGGCCAACAAGTATGCGAAAAATGCGAAAGTACGAGCCAGATGAGGGCAAATCCCAGACCTAACCGAGACATAACCGTCGTTATCCTCTAAAATATTAATCGGAACCAGGTTTATTTGACTGTTTTAGTGTGGTACCACATTACTACGTTGTCCAAGCCTGAAAAAGGCCAGGATCTGGCCAGCAAGTATGCGAAAAATGCGAAAGTGCGAGCCAGATGAGGGCAAATACCAGACCTATCCCAGACCTAGCCGGCGTTATCCTCTAAAATATTAATCGGAACCAGGTTTAGTTGAATGTTTCAGTGTGGTACCTAATTACTACGTGGTCCAAGCCAGAAAAAGGCCAGGATCTGGCCAACAAGTGTGCGAAAAATGCGAAAGTACGAGCCAGATGAGGGCAAATCCCAGACCTAACCGAGATATAAGCGGCGTTATCCTCTAAAATATTAATCGCAACCAGGTTTAATTGACTGTTTCGGTGTGGTACCGCATTACTACGTCATCCAAACCAGAAAAAGGCCAGGAACTAGCCATCAAGTTTGCGATAGATTCGAAAGTGCGAGCCAGATGAGGGCAAATCCCAGACCTAACCGAGACATAACCGGCGTGATCCTCTAAAATATTAATCGCAAACAGGTTTAATTGACTGTTTCGGTGTGGTACCGCATTACTACGTGATCCGAACCAGAAAAAGCCCAGGATCGTGCCAACAAGTAGGCGAAAAATGCAAAGGTACGAGCCAGATGAGGGCAAATCCCAGACCTAACCGAGACATAACCGGCGTTATCCCCCAAAATATTAATCGCAACCAGGTTTACTTGTCTGTTTCGGTGTGGTACCGCATTACTACGTGATCCGAACCAGAAAAAGCCCAGGATCTTGACAACAAGTAGGCGAAAAATGCGAAGGTACGAGCCAGATGATTGCAAATACCAGAACTAACCCAGCCATAACCAGCGTTGCCTCTAAGATACTAATCGGAACCAGCTTTTATTGACGGTTTCTGTGTGGTACCACATTACTACGTGATACAGACCAGAAAAAGGCCAGGATCTGGCCAGCAAGTATGCGAAAAATGCGACAGTGCGAGCCAGATGAGGGCAAATACCAGACCTATCCCAGACATAGCCGGCGTTATCCTCTAAAATATTAATCGGAACCAGGTTTATTTGACTGTTTCGGTGTGGTACCACATTACTACGTGGTCCAAGCCAGAAAAAGGCCAGGATCTGGCCAACAAGTATGCGAAAAATGCGAAAGTGCGAGCCAGAGGAGGGCAAATCCCAGACCTTACCGAGACATAACCGGCGTTATCCTCTAAAATATTATTCGCAACCAGGTTTAATTGACTGCTTCGGTGTGGTACCGCATTACTACGTGATCCAAACCAGAAAAAGGCCAGGATCTAGCCATCAAGTATGCGATAGATGCGAAAGTGCGAGCCAGATGAGGGCAAATTCCAGAACTAACTCAGACATAACCGGCGTTATCCTCTAAAATATTAATCGGAACCAGGTTTATTTGACTGTTTCGGTGTGGTACCACATTACTACGTGGTCCAAGCCAGAAAAAGGCCAGGATCTGGCCACCAAGTATGCGAAAAATGCGAAAGTACGAGCCAGATGAGGGCAAATCCCAGACCTTACCGAGACATAACCGGCGTTATCCTCTAAAATATTAATCGCAACCATGTTTAATTGACTGTTTCGGTGTGGTACCGCATTACTACGTGATCCGAACCAGAAAAAGCCCAGGATCTTGCCAACAAGTAGGCGAAAAATGCGAAGGTACGAGCCAGATGCGTGCAAATCCCAGACCTAACCAAGACATAACCGGCGTTATCCTCTAAAATATTAATCGGAACCAGGTTTAATTGACTGTTTCCGTGTGGTACCATATTACTACTTGATCCAAACCAGGAAAAGCCCAGGATCTGGCCAACAAGTATGCGAAAAATGCGAAAGTAGGAGCCAGATCAGGGCAAATCCCAGACCTAACCGAGACATAACCGGCGTTATCCTCTAAAATATTAATCGCAACCAGGTTTAATTGACTGTTTCGGTGTGGTACCGCATTACTACGTGATCCGAACCAGAAAAAGCCCAGGATCTTGACAACAAGTAGGCGAAAAATGCGAAGGTACGAGCCAGATGAGTGCAAATCCCAGACCTAACCGAGACATAACCGGCGTTATCCTCTAAAATATTAATCGGAACCAGGTTTAATTGACTGTTTCAGTGTGGTACCATATTACTACTTGATCCAAACCAGGAAAAGCCCAGGATCTGGCCAACAAGTATGCGAAAAATGCGAAAGTAGGAGCCAGATGAGGGCAAATCCCAGACCTAACCGAGACATAACCGGCGTTATCCTCTAAAATATTAATCGCAACCAGGTTTAATTGACTGTTTCGGTGTGGTACCGCATTACTACGTGATCCGAACCAGAAAAAGCCCAGGATCTTGCCAACAAGTAGGCGAAAAATGCGAAGGTACGAGCCAGATGATTGCAAATACCAGAACTAACCCAGCCATAACCAGCGTTATCCTCTAAGATACTAATCGGAACCAGCTTTTATTGACGGTTTCAGTGTGGTACCACACTACTACGTGATACAGACCAGAAAAAGGCCAGGACCTGGCAAACAAGTATGCGAAAAATGCGAAAGTGCGAGTCAGATGAGGGCAAATCCCAGACCTAACCGAGACATAACCGGCGTTATCCTCTAAAATATTATTCGCAACCAGGTATAATTGACTGTTTCGGTGTGGTACCGCGTTACTACGTGATCCAAACCAGAAAAAGGCCAGGATCTAGCCATCAAGTATGCGATAGATGCGAAAGTGCGAGCCAGATGAGGGCAAATACCAGAAATAACCCAGACATAACCGGCGTTATACTCTAAAATATTAATCGGAACCAGGTTTAGTTGAATGTTTCAGTGTGGTACCTAATTACTACGTGGTCCAAGCCAGAAAAAGGCCAGGATCTGGCCAACAAGTATGCGAAAAATGCGAAAGTACGAGCCAGATGAGGGCAAATCCCAGACCTAACCGAGACATAACCGGCGTTATCCGCTAAAATATTAATCGCAACCAGGTTTAATTGACTGTTTCGGTGTGGTACCGCATTACTACGTGATCCGAACCAGAAAAAGCCCAGGATCTTGCCAACAAGTAGGCGAAGAATGCAATGGTACGAGCCAGATGAGGGCAAATCCTAGACCTAACCGAGACATAACCGGCGTTATCCTCCAAAATATTAATCGCAACCAGGTTTAATTGACTGTTAAGGTGTGGTACCGCATTACTACGTGATCCAAACCAGAAAAAGCCCAGGATCTTGACAACAAGTAGGCGTAAAATGCGAAAGTGCGAGCCAGATGAGGGCAAATCCCAGACCTAACCGAGACATAACCGGCGTTATCCTCTAAAATATTAGTCGCAACCAGGTTTAATTGACTGTTTCGGTGTGGTACCGCATTACTACGTGATCCGAACCAGAAAAAGCCCAGGATCTTGACAACAAGTTGGCGAAAAATGCGAAGGTACGAGCCAGATGATTGCATATACCAGAACTATCCCAGCCATAACCAGCGTTATCCTCTAAGATACTAATCGGAACCAGGTTTATTTGACTGTCTCAGTGTGGTACCACATCACTACGTGGTCCAAGCCAGAAAACGGCCAGGATCTGGCCAACAAGTATGCGAAAAATGCGAAAGTGCGAGCCAGATGAGGGCAAATACCAGAACTAACCCAGACATAACCGGCGTTATCCTCTAAAATAGTAATCGCAACCAGGTTTAATTGACTGTTACAGTGCGGTACCGCATTACTAAGTGATCCAAATCAGAAAAAGCCCAGGATCTTGACAACAAGTAGGCGAAAAATGCGATGGTACGAGCCAGATGATTGCAAATACCAGAACTAACCCAGCCATAACCAGCGTTATCCTCTAAGATACTAATCGGAACCAGCTTTAATTGACGGTTTCAGTGTGGTACCACATTACTACGAGATACAGTCCAGAAAAAGGCCAGGATCTGGCCAACAAGTATGCGAAAAATGCGAAAGTGCGAGCCAGATGAGGGCAAATCCCAGACCTAACCGAGACATAACCGGCGTTATCCTCTAAAATATTAATCGCAACCAGGTTTAATTGACTGTTTCGGTGTGGTACCGCATTACTACGTGATCCAGACCAGAAAAATGCCAGGATCTAGCCATCAAGTATGCGATAGATGCGAAAGTACGAGCCAGATGAGGGCAAATCCCAGACCTAACCCAGACATAACCGGCGTTATCCTCTAAAATATTAATCGCAACCAGGTTTAATTGACTGTTTCGGTGTGGTACCGCATTACTACGTGATCCAAACCAGAAAAATGCCAGGATCTAGCCATCAAGTATGCGATAGATGCGAAAGTGCGAGCCAGATGAGGGCAAATACCAGAACTAACCCAGACATAACCGGCGTTATCCTCTAAAATATTAATCGGAACCAGGCTTAATTGACTGTTTCGGTGTGGTACCGCATTACTACGTGATCCGAACCAGAAAAAGCCCAGGATCTTGCCAACAAGTAGGCGAAAAATGCAAAGGTGCGAGCCAGATGAGGGCAAATCCCAGACCTAACCGAGACATAACCGGCATTATCCTCTAAAATATTAATCGCAACCAGGTTTAATTGACTGTTTCGGTGTGGTACCGCATTACTACGTGATCCGAACCAGAAAAAGCCCAGGATCTGGCCAACAAGTATGCGAAAGTAGGAGCCAGATCAGGGCAAATCCCAGACCTAACCGAGACATAACCGGCGTTATCCCCTAAAATACTAATCGCAACCAGGTTTAATTGACTGTTTCGGTGTGGTACCGCATTACTACGTGATTCAAACCAGAAAAAGGCCAGAATATAGCCATCAAGTATGCGATAGATGCGAAAGTGCGAGCCAGATGAGGGCTAATACCAGAACTAACCCAGACATAACCGGCGTTATCCTCTAAAATATTAATCGGAACCAGGTTTAGTTGAATGTTTCAGTGTGGTACCTAATTACTACGTGGTCCAAGCCAGAAAAAGGCCAGGATCTGGCCAACAAGTATGCGAAAAATGCGAAAGTACGAGCCAGATGAGGGCAAATCCCAGACCTAATCGAGACATAACCGGCGTTATCCTCTAAAATAGTAATCGCAACCAGGTTTAATTGACTGTTACAGTGCGGTACCGCATTACTAAGTGATCCAAATCAGAAAAAGCCCAGGATCTTGACAACAAGTAGGCGAAAAATGCGAAGGTACGAGCCAGATGATTGCAAATACCAGAACTAACCCAGCCATAACCAGCGTTATCCTCTAAGATACTAATCGGAACCAGCATTTATTGACGGTTTCAGTGTGGTACCACATTACTTCGAGATACAGACCAGAAAAAGGCCAGGATCTGGCCAACAAGTATGCGAGAAATGCGAAAGTGCGAGCCAGATGAGGGCAAATCCCAGACCTAACCGAGACATAACTGGCGTTATACTCTAAAATATTAATCGCAACCAGGTTTAATTGACTGTTTCGGTGTGGTACCGCATTACTACGTGATTCAAACCAGAAAAAGGCCAGGATCTTGACAACAAGTAGGCGAAAAATGCGTAGGTACGAGCCAGACAATTGCAAATACCAGAACTAACCCAGCCATAACCAGCGTTATCCTCTAAGATACTAATCGGAACCAGCTTTCATTGACGGTTTCAGTGTGGTACCACATTACTACGTGGTCCAAGCCAGAAAAAGGCCAGGATATGAGCAACAAGTATGCGAAAAATGCGAAAGTACGAGCCAGGTGAGGGCAAATCCCAGACCTAACCCAGACATAACCGGAGTTATCCTCTAAAATATTAATCGCAACCAGCTTCTGTTGACTGTTTCAGTGTGGTGCCACATTACTACGCGATCCAAACCAGAAAAGGGCCAGGATCTAGCCATCAAGTATGCGATAGATGCGAAAGTGCGTGCCAGATGAGGGTAAATACCAGAACTAACCCAGACATAACCGGCGTTATACTCTAAAATATTAATCGGAACCAGGTTTAGTTGAATGTTTCAGTGTGGTACCTAATTACTACGTGGTCGAAGCCAGAAAAAGGCCAGGATCTGGCCAACAAGTATGCGAAAAATGCGAAAGTACGAGCCAGATGAGGGCAAATCCCAGACCTAACCGAGACATAACCGGCGTTATCCTGTAAAATATTAATCGCAACCAGGTTTAATTGACTGTTTCGGTGTGGTACCGCATTACTACGTGATCCGAACCAGAAAAAGCCCAGGATCTTGCCAACAAGTAGGCGAAAAATGCAATGGTACGAGCCAGATGAGGGCAAATCCCAGACCTAACCGAGACATAATCGGCGTTATCCTCCAAAATATTAATCGCAACCAGGTTTAATTGACTGTTACGGTGTGGTACCGCATTACTACGTGATCCAAACCAGAAAAAGCCCAGGATCTTGACAACAAGTAGGCGTAAAATGCGAAAGTGCGAGCCAGATGAGGGCAAATCCCAGACCTAACCGAGACATAACCGGCGTTATCCTCTAAAATATTAATCGCAACCAGGTTTAATTGACTGTTTCGGTGTGGTACCCCATTACTACGTGATCCGAACCAGAAAAAGCCCAGGATCTTGACAACAAGTTGGTGAAAAATGCGAAGGTACGAGCCAGATGATTGCATATACCAGAACTAACCCAGCCATAACCAGCGTTATCCTCCAAAATATTAATCGCAACCAGCTTCTATTGACTGTTTCAGTGTGGTGCCACATTACTACGTGGTCCAAGCCAGAAAAATGCCAGGACCTCGGCAACAAGTATGGGAAAAATGCGAAAGTACGAGCCAGATGAGGGCAAATCCCAGACCTAACCTAGACATAACCGGCGTTATCCTCTATAATATTAATCGCAAACCAGCTTCTATTGACTGTTTCAGTGTGGTGCCACATTACTACGTGATCCAAACCAGGAAAAGCCTTGGATCTGGCCAACAGGTATGCGAAAAATGCGAAAGTAGGAGTCAGATTAGGGCAAATCCCAGACCTAACCGAGACATAACCGGCGTTATCCTCTAAAATATTAATCGGAACCAGGATTAATTGACTGCTTTAGCGTGGTACGGCATTACGACGGACCCCAAACCAGAAAAAGCCCAGGATCTGGCCAAGAAGTATGCGAATAATGCGAAAGTACGAGCCAGATGAGGGCGAATACCAGACCTATCCCAGACATAGCCGGCGTTATCCTCTAAAATAATAATCGGAACCAGGTTTATTTGACTGTTTCAGTGTGGTACCACATTACTACGTGGTCCAAGCCAGAAAAAGACCAGGATCTGGCCAACAAGTATGCGAAAAATGCGAAAGTGCGAGCCAGATGAGGGCAAATCCCAGACCTAACCGAGATATAACCGGCGTTATCCTCTAAAATATTAATCGCAACCAGGTTTAATTGACTGTTTCGGTGTGGTACCGCATTACTACGTGATCCAAACCAGAAAAAGGCCAGGATCTGGCCAACAAGTATGCGAAAAATGCGAAAGTACGAGCCAGATGAGGGCGAATACCAGACCTATCCCAGACATAGCCGGCGTTATCCTCTAAAATATTAATCGGAACCAGGTTTATTTGACTGTTTCAGTGTGGTACCACATTACTACGTGGTCCAAGCCAGAAAAAGGCCAGGATCTGGCCAACAAGTATGCGAAAAATGCGAACGTACGAGCCAGATGAGGGCGAATACCAGACCTATCCCAGACATAACCGGCGTTATCCTCTAAAATATTAATCGCAACCAGGTTTAATTGACTGTTTCAGTGTGGAACCGCATTACTACGTGGTCCAAGCCAGAAAAAGGCCAGGATCTGGCCAACAAGTATGCGAAAAATGCGAAAGTACGAGCCAGATGAGGGCGAATACCAGACCTATCCCAGACATAGCCGGCGTTATCCTCTAAAATATTAATCGGAACCAGGTTTATTTGACTGTTTCAGTGTGGTACCACATTACTACGTGGTCCTAGCCAGAAAAAGGCCAGGATCTGGCCAACAAGTATGCGAAAAATGCGAAAGTGCGAGCCAGATGAGGACAAATCCCAGACCTAACCCAGACATAACAGGCGTTATCCTCTAAAATATTAATCGCAACCAGCTTCTATTGACTGTTCCAGTGTGGTGCCACATTACTACGTGATCCAAACCAGGAAAAGCCCAGGATCTGGCCAACAAGTATGCGAAAAATGCGAAAGTAGGAGCCAGATCAGGGCAAAACCCAGACCTAACCGAGACATAACCGGCGTTATCCTCTAAAATATTAATCGGAACCAGGATTAATTGACAGCTTTAGCGTGGTACGGCATTACGACGGAATCCAAACCAGAAAAAGCCCAGGATCTGGCCAAGAAGTATGCGAATAATGCGAAAGTACGAGCCAGATGAGGGCGAATACCAGACCTATCCCAGACATAACCGGCGTTATCCTCTAAAATATTAATCGGAACCAGGTTTATTTGACTGTTTCAGTGTGGTACCGCATTACTACGTGATCCGAACCAGAAAAAGCCCAGGATCTTGCCAACAAGTAGGCGAAAAATGCAAAGGTACGAGCCAGATGAGGGCAAATCCCAGACCTAACCGAGACATAACCGGCGTTATCCTCCAAAATATTAATCGCAACCAGGTTTAATTGACTTTTACGGTGTGGTACTGCATTACTACGTGATCCAACCCAGACAAAGCCCAGGATCTTGACAACAAGTAGGCGTAAAATGCGAAAGTGCGAGCCAGATGAGGGCAAATCCCACACCTAACCGAGACATAACCGGCGCTATCCTCTAAACTATTAATCGCAACCAGGTTTAATTGACTGTTTCGGTGTGGTACCGCATTACTACGAGATCCGAACCAGAAAGAGCCCAGGATCTGGCCAACAAGTATGCGAAAAATGCGGAAGTAGGAGCCAGGTGATTGCAAATACCAGACCTAACCCAAACATAACCAGCGTTATCCTCCAAAATATTCATCGCAACCAGGTTTCATTGACTGCTTCGGTGTGGTACCGCATTACTACGTGATCCAAACCAGAAAAAGGCCAGGATCTAGCCATCAAGTATGCGATAGATGCGAAAGTAGGAGCCAGATCATGGCAAATCCCGGACCTAACCGAGACATAACCGGCGTTATCCTCTAAAATATTAATCGCAACCAGGTTAAATTGACTGTTTCGGTGTGGTAGCGCATTACTACGTGATCCGAACCAGAAGAAGCCCAGGATCTTGCCAACAAGTAGGCGAAAAATGCGAAGGTACGAGCCAGGTGAGGGCAAATCCCAGATCTAACCGAGACATAACCGGCGTTATCCTCTAATATATTAATCGCAACCAGGTTTAATTGACTGTTACGGTGTGGTACCGCATTACTACGTGATCCAAACCAGAAAAAGGCCAGGATCTAGCCATCAAGTATGCGATACATGCGAAAGTGCGAGCCAGATGAGGGCAAATACCAGAACTAACCCAGCCATAACCAGCGTTATCCTCTAAGATACTAATCGGAACCAGGTTTAATTGACTGTTTCGGTGTGGTACCGCATTACTACGAGATCCGAACCAGAAAGAGCCCAGGATCTGGCCAACAAGTATGCGAAAAATGCGAAAGTACGAGCCAGATGAGGGCAAATCCCAGACCTAACCTAGACATAACCGGCGTTATCCTCTATAATATTAATCGCAAACTAGCTTCTATTGACTGTTTCAGTGTGGTGCCACATTACTACGTGATCCAAACCAGGAAAAGCCTTGGATCTGGCCAACAGGTATGCGAAAAATGCGAAAGTAGGAGTCAGATTAGGGCAAATCCCAGACCTAACCGAGACATAACCGGCGTTATCCTCTAAAATATTAATCGGAACCAGGATTAATTGACTGCTTTAGCGTGGTACGGCATTACGACGGAACCCAAACCAGAAAAAGCCCAAGATCTGGCCAAGAAGTATGCGAATAATGCGAAAGTACGAGCCAGATGAGGGCGAATACCAGACCTATCCCAGACATAGCCGGCGTTATCCTCTAAAATAATAATCGGAACCAGGTTTATTTGACTGTTTCAGTGTGGTACCACATTACTACGTGGTCCAAGCCAGAAAAAGACCAGGATCTGGCCAACAAGTATGCGAAAAATGCGAAAGTGCGAGCCAGATGAGGGCAAATCCCAGACCTAACCGAGATATAACCGGCGTTATCCTCTAAAATATTAATCGCAACCAGGTTTAATTGACTGTTACGGTGTGGTACCGCATTACTACGTGATCCAAACCAGAAAAAGGCCAGGATCTAGCCATCAAGTATGCGATACATGCGAAAGTGCGAGCCAGATGAGGGCAAATCCCAGACCTAACCGAGATATAACCGGCGTTATCCTCTAAAATATTAATCGCAACCAGGTTTAATTGACTGTTTCGGTGTGGTACCGCATTACTACGTGATCCAAACCAGAAAAAGGCCAGGATCTGGCCAACAAGTATGCGAAAAATGCGAAAGTACGAGCCAGATGAGGGCGAATACCAGACCTATCCCAGACATAGCCGGCGTTATCCTCTAAAATATTAATCGGAACCAGGTTTATTTGACTGTTTCAGTGTGGTACCACATTACTACGTGGTCCAAGCCAGAAAAAGGCCAGGATCTGGCCAACAAGTATGCGAAAAATGCGAACGTACGAGCCAGATGAGGGCGAATACCAGACCTATCCCAGACATAACCGGCGTTATCCTCTAAAATATTAATCGCAACCAGGTTTAATTGACTGTTTCAGTGTGGAACCGCATTACTACGTGGTCCAAGCCAGAAAAAGGCCAGGATCTGGCCAACAAGTATGCGAAAAATGCGAAAGTACGAGCCAGATGAGGGCGAATACCAGACCTATCCCAGACATAGCCGGCGTTATCCTCTAAAATATTAATCGGAACCAGGTTTATTTGACTGTTTCAGTGTGGTACCACATTACTACGTGGTCCTAGCCAGAAAAAGGCCAGGATCTGGCCAACAAGTATGCGAAAAATGCGAAAGTGCGAGCCAGATGAGGACAAATCCCAGACCTAACCCAGACATAACAGGCGTTATCCTCTAAAATATTAATCGCAACCAGCTTCTATTGACTGTTCCAGTGTGGTGCCACATTACTACGTGATCCAAACCAGGAAAAGCCCAGGATCTGGCCAACAAGTATGCGAAAAATGCGAAAGTAGGAGCCAGATCAGGGCAAAACCCAGACCTAACCGAGACATAACCGGCGTTATCCTCTAAAATATTAATCGGAACCAGGATTAATTGACAGCTTTAGCGTGGTACGGCATTACGACGGAATCCAAACCAGAAAAAGCCCAGGATCTGGCCAAGAAGTATGCGAATAATGCGAAAGTACGAGCCAGATGAGGGCGAATACCAGACCTATCCCAGACATAACCGGCGTTATCCTCTAAAATATTAATCGGAACCAGGTTTATTTGACTGTTTCAGTGTGGTACCGCATTACTACGTGATCCGAACCAGAAAAAGCCCAGGATCTTGCCAACAAGTAGGCGAAAAATGCAAAGGTACGAGCCAGATGAGGGCAAATCCCAGACCTAACCGAGACATAACCGGCGTTATCCTCCAAAATATTAATCGCAACCAGGTTTAATTGACTTTTACGGTGTGGTACTGCATTACTACGTGATCCAACCCAGACAAAGCCCAGGATCTTGACAACAAGTAGGCGTAAAATGCGAAAGTGCGAGCCAGATGAGGGCAAATCCCACACCTAACCGAGACATAACCGGCGCTATCCTCTAAACTATTAATCGCAACCAGGTTTAATTGACTGTTTCGGTGTGGTACCGCATTACTACGAGATCCGAACCAGAAAGAGCCCAGGATCTGGCCAACAAGTATGCGAAAAATGCGGAAGTAGGAGCCAGGTGATTGCAAATACCAGACCTAACCCAAACATAACCAGCGTTATCCTCCAAAATATTCATCGCAACCAGGTTTCATTGACTGCTTCGGTGTGGTACCGCATTACTACGTGATCCAAACCAGAAAAAGGCCAGGATCTAGCCATCAAGTATGCGATAGATGCGAAAGTAGGAGCCAGATCATGGCAAATCCCGGACCTAACCGAGACATAACCGGCGTTATCCTCTAAAATATTAATCGCAACCAGGTTAAATTGACTGTTTCGGTGTGGTAGCGCATTACTACGTGATCCGAACCAGAAGAAGCCCAGGATCTTGCCAACAAGTAGGCGAAAAATGCGAAGGTACGAGCCAGGTGAGGGCAAATCCCAGATCTAACCGAGACATAACCGGCGTTATCCTCTAATATATTAATCGCAACCAGGTTTAATTGACTGTTACGGTGTGGTACCGCATTACTACGTGATCCAAACCAGAAAAAGGCCAGGATCTAGCCATCAAGTATGCGATACATGCGAAAGTGCGAGCCAGATGAGGGCAAATACCAGAACTAACCCAGCCATAACCAGCGTTATCCTCTAAGATACTAATCGGAACCAGGTTTAATTGACTGTTTCGGTGTGGTACCGCATTACTACGAGATCCGAACCAGAAAGAGCCCAGGATCTGGCCAACAAGTATGCGAAAAATGCGAAAGTACGAGCCAGATGAGGGCAAATCCCAGACCTAACCTAGACATAACCGGCGTTATCCTCTATAATATTAATCGCAAACTAGCTTCTATTGACTGTTTCAGTGTGGTGCCACATTACTACGTGATCCAAACCAGGAAAAGCCTTGGATCTGGCCAACAGGTATGCGAAAAATGCGAAAGTAGGAGTCAGATTAGGGCAAATCCCAGACCTAACCGAGACATAACCGGCGTTATCCTCTAAAATATTAATCGGAACCAGGATTAATTGACTGCTTTAGCGTGGTACGGCATTACGACGGAACCCAAACCAGAAAAAGCCCAAGATCTGGCCAAGAAGTATGCGAATAATGCGAAAGTACGAGCCAGATGAGGGCGAATACCAGACCTATCCCAGACATAGCCGGCGTTATCCTCTAAAATAATAATCGGAACCAGGTTTATTTGACTGTTTCAGTGTGGTACCACATTACTACGTGGTCCAAGCCAGAAAAAGACCAGGATCTGGCCAACAAGTATGCGAAAAATGCGAAAGTGCGAGCCAGATGAGGGCAAATCCCAGACCTAACCGAGATATAACCGGCGTTATCCTCTAAAATATTAATCGCAACCAGGTTTAATTGACTGTTACGGTGTGGTACCGCATTACTACGTGATCCAAACCAGAAAAAGGCCAGGATCTAGCCATCAAGTATGCGATACATGCGAAAGTGCGAGCCAGATGAGGGCAAATACCAGAACTAACCCAGACATAGCCGGCGTTATCCTCTATAATATTAATCGCAAACTAGCTTCTATTGACTGTTTCAGTGTGGTGCCACATTACTACGTGATCCAAACCAGGAAAAGCCTTGGATCTGGCCAACAGGTATGCGAAAAATGCGAACGTACGAGCCAGATGAGGGCGAATACCAGACCTATCCCAGACATAACCGGCGTTATCCTCTAAAATATTAATCGCAACCAGGTTTAATTGACTGTTTCAGTGTGGAACCGCATTACTACGTGATCCGAACCAGAAAAAGCCCAGGATCTTGCCAACAAGTAGGCGAAAAATGCGAAGGTACGAGCCAGATGCGTGCAAATCCCAGACCTAACCGAGACATAACCGGCGTTATCCTCTAAAATATTAATCGCAACCAGGTTTAATTGTCTGTTACGGTGTGGTACCGCATTACTACGTGATCCAAACCAGAAAAAGCCCAGGATCTTGACAACAAGTAGGCGAAAAATGCGAAAGTACGAGCCAGATGAGGGCAAATCCCAGACCTAACCGAGACATAACCGGCGTTATCCTCCAAAATATTAATCGCAACCAGGTTTAATTGACTGTTTCAGTGTGGTACCACATTACTACGTGGTCCAAGCCAGAAAAAGGCCAGGATCTGGCCAACAAGTATGCGAAAAATGCAAAAGTGCGAGCCAGATGAGGGCAAATACCAGACCTATCCCAGACATAGCCAGCGTTATCCTCTAAAATATTAATCGGAACCAGGTTTATTTGACTGTTTCAGTGTGGTACCACATTACTACGTGGTCCAAGCCAGAAAAAGGCCAACAAGTATGCGAAAAATGCAAAAGTGCGAGCCAGATGAGGGCAAATCCCAGACCTAACCGAGACATAAGCGGCGCTATCCTCTAAAATATTAATCGCAACCAGGTTTAATTGACAGTTTCGGTGTGGTACCGCATTACTACGTGATCCAAACCAGGAAAAGCCCAGGATATGGCCAACAAGTATGCGAAAAATGCGAAAGTAGGAGCCAGATCAGGGCAAATCCCAGACCTAACCGAGACATAACCGGCGTTATCCCCCAAAATATTAATCGCAACCAGGTTTAATTGTCTGTTACGGTGTGGTACCGCATTACTACGTGATCCAAACCAGAAAAAGCCCAGGATCTTGACAACAAGTAGGCGAAAAATGCGAAAGTACGAGCCAGATGGGGGCAAATCCCAGACCTAACCGAGACATAACCGGCGTTATCCTCCAAAATATTAATCGCAACCAGGTTTAATTGGATGTTACGGTGTGGTACCGCATTACTACGTGATCCGAACCAGGAAAAGCCCAGGATATGGCCAACAAGTATGCGAAAAATGCGAAAGTAGGAGCCAGATCAGGGCAAATCCCAGACCTAACCGAGACATAACCGGCGTTACCCTCCAAAATATTAATCGCAACCAGGTTTAATTGAATGTTACGGTGTGGTACCGCATTACTACGTGATCCAAACCAGAAAAAGCCCAGGATCTTGACAACAAATAGGCGTAAAATGCGAAAGTGCGAGCCAGATATGGGCAAATCCCAGACCTAACCGAGACATAACCGGCGTCATCCTCTAAAATATTAACCGCAACCAGGTTTAATTGACTGTTTCGGTGTGGTAGCGCATTACTACGTGATCCGAACCAGAAAAAGCCCAGGATCTTGCCAACAAGTAGGCGAAAAATGCGAAGGTACGAGCCAGATGCGGGCAAAACCCAGACCTAACCGAGACATAACCGGCGTTATCCTCTAAAATATTAATCGCAACCAGGTTTAATTGACTGCTTCGGTGTGGTACCGCATTACTACGTGATCCAAACCAGGAAAAGCCCAGGATCTGGCCAACAAGTATGCGAAAAATGCGAAAGTAGGAGCCAGATCAGGGCAAATCCCAGACCTGACCGAGACATAACCGGCGTTGTCCTCTAAAATATTAATCGCAACCAGGTTTAATTGGCAGTTTCGGTGTGGTACCGCATTACTACGTGATCCGAACCAGAAAAAGCCCAGGATCTTGTCAACAAGTAGGCGAAAAATGCGAAGGTACGAGCCAGATGATTGCAAATACCAGAACTAACCCAGCCATAACCAGCGTTATCCTCTAAGATACTAATCGGAACCAGCTTTTATTGACGGTTTCAGAGTGGTACCACATTGCTGCGTGATACAGACCAGAAAAAGGCCAGGATCTGGCCAGCTCGTATGCGAAAAATGCGAAAGTACGAGCCAGATGAGGGCAAATACCAGACCTACCCCAGACATAGCCGGCGTTATCCTCTAAAATATTAAGCGGAACCAGGTTTGTTTGACTGTTTCAGTGTGGTACCACATTACTACGTGGTCCAAGCCAGAAAAAGGCCAGCAAGTATGCGAAAAATGCAAAAGTGCGAGCCAGATGAGGGCAAATCCCAGACCTAACCGAGACATAAGCGGCGCTATCCTCTAAAATATTAATCGCAACCAGGTTTAATTGACAGTTTCGGTGTGGTACCGCATTACTACGTGATCCAAACCAGGAAAAGCCCAGGATATGGCCAACAAGTATGCGAAGAATGCGAAAGTAGGAGCCAGATCAGGGCAAATCCCAGACCTAACCGAGACATAACCGGCGTTATCCTGTAAAATATTAATCGCAACCAGGTTTAATTGACTGCTTCGGTGTGGTACCGCATTACTACGTGATCCAAACCAGGAAAAGCCCAGGATCTGGCCAACAAGTATGCGAAAAATGCGAAAGTAGGAGCCAGATCAGGGCAAATCCCAGACCTGACCGAGACATAACCGGCGTTGTCCTCTAAAATATTAATCGCAACCAGGTTTAATTGGCAGTTTCGGTGTGGTACCGCATTACTACGTGATCCGAACCAGAAAAAGCCCAGGATCTTGTCAACAAGTAGGCGAAAAATGCGAAGGTACGAGCCAGATGATTGCAAATACCAGAACTAACCCAGCCATAACCAGCGTTATCCTCTAAGATACTAATCGGAACCAGCTTTTATTGACGGTTTCAGAGTGGTACCACATTGCTGCGTGATACAGACCAGAAAAAGGCCAGGATCTGGCCAGCTCGTATGCGAAAAATGCGAAAGTACGAGCCAGATGAGGGCAAATACCAGACCTACCCCAGACATAGCCGGCGTCATCCTCTAAAATATTAAGCGGAACCAGGTTTGTTTGACTGTTTCAGTGTGGTACCACATTACTACGTGGTCCAAGCCAGAAAAAGGCCAGCAAGTATGCGAAAAATGCAAAAGTGCGAGCCAGATGAGGGCAAATCCCAGACCTAACCGAGACATAAGCGGCGCTATCCTCTAAAATATTAATCGCAACCAGGTTTAATTGACAGTTTCGGTGTGGTACCGCATTACTACGTGATCCAAACCAGGAAAAGCCCAGGATATGGCCAACAAGTATGCGAAGAATGCGAAAGTAGGAGCCAGATCAGGGCAAATCCCAGACCTAACCGAGACATAACCGGCGTTATCCTGTAAAATATTAATCGCAACCAGGTTTAATTGACTGCTTCGGTGTGGTACCGCATTACTACGTGATCCAAACCAGGAAAAGCCCAGGATCTGGCCAACAAGTATGCGAAAAATGCGAAAGTAGGAGCCAGATCAGGGCAAATCCCAGACCTAACCGAGACATAACCGGCGTTATCCTCTAAAATATTAATCGCAACCAGGTTTAATTGACTGTTTCGGTGTGGTAGTGCATTACTACGTGATCCGAACCAGAAAAAGGCCAGGATCTAGCCATCAAGTATGCGATAGATGCGAAAGTGCGAGCCAGATGAGGGCAAATCCCAGACCTAACCGAGACATAACCGGCGTTATCCTCTAAAATATTAATCGCAACCAGGTTTAATTGACTGTTTCGGTGTGGTACCGCATTACTACGTGATCCGAACCAGAAAAAGCCCAGGATCTTGCCAACAAGTAGGCGAAAAATGCAAAGGTACGAGCCAGATGAGGGCAAATCCCAGACCTAACCGAGACATAACCGGCGTTATCCCCCAAAATATTAATGGCAACCAGGTTTAATTGTCTGTTACGGTGTGGTACCGCATTACTACGTGATCCAAACCAGAAAAAGCCCAGGATCTTGACAACAAGTAGGCGAACAATGCGAAGGTACGAGCCAGATGATTGCAAATACCAGAACTAACCCAGCCATAACCAGCGCTATCCTCTAAGATACTAATCGGAACCAGCTTTTATTGACGGTTTCAGTGTGGTACCACATTACTACGTGATACAGACCAGAAAAAGGCCAGGATCTGGCAAGCAGGTATGCGAAAAATGCGAAAGTACGAGCCAGATGACGGCGAATACCAGACCAATCCCAGACATAGCCGGCGTTATCCTCTAAAATATTAATCGGAACCAGGTTTATTTGATTGTTTCAGTGTGGTACCACATTACTACGTGGTCCAAGCCGGAAAAAGGCCAGGATCTGGCCAACAAGTATGCGAAAAATGCGAAAGTGCGAGCCAGATGAGGGCAAATCCCAGACCTAACCGAGACATAACCGGCGTTTTCCTCTAAAATATTATTCGCAACCAGGTTTAATTGACTGTTTCGGTGTGGTACCGCATTACTACGTGATCCAACCAGAAAAAGGCCAGGATCTAGCCATCAAGTATGCGATACATGCGAAAGTGCGAGCCAGATGAGGGCAAATACCAGAACTAACCCAGACATAACCGGCGTTATCCTCCAAAATATTAATCGCAACCAGGTTTAATTGACTGTTACGGTGTGGTACCGCATTACTACGTGATCCAGACCAGAAAAAGCCCAGGATCTTGACAACAAGTAGGCGAAAAATGCGAAGGTACGAGCCAGATGATTGCAAATACCAGAACTAACCCAGCCATAACCAGCGTTATCCTCTAAGATACTAATCGGAACCAGCTTTTATTGACGGTTTCAGAGTGGTACCACATTGCTACGTGATACAGACCAGAAAAAGGCCAGGATCTGGCCAGCTTGTATACGAAAAATG
The DNA here is from genome assembly GCF_051014445.1 of Colletes latitarsis. Classification (NCBI taxonomy): domain Eukaryota; kingdom Metazoa; phylum Arthropoda; class Insecta; order Hymenoptera; family Colletidae; genus Colletes; species Colletes latitarsis. The sequence goes on along the minus strand of NC_135134.1, from coordinate 1,825,724 downwards.
CGAAAGTACGAGCCAGATGAGGGCAAATACCAGACCTATCCCAGACATAGCCGGGGTTATCCTCTAAAATATTAATCGGAACCAGGTTTATTTGACTGTTTCAGTGTGGTACCACATTACTACGTGGTCCAAGCCAGAAAAAGGCCAGGATCTGGCCATCAAGTATGCGAAAAATGCGAAAGTGCGAGCCAGATGAGGGCAAATCCCAGACCTAACCGAGACATAACCGGCGTCATCCTCTAAAATATTAATCGCAACCAGGTTTAATTGACTGTTTCGGTGTAGTACCGCATTACTACGTGATCCAGACCAGAAAAAGCCCAGGATCTTGACAACAAGTAGGCGAAAAATGCGAAGGTACGAGCCAGATGATTGCAAATACCAGAACTAACCCAGCCATAACCAGCGTTATCCTCTAAGATACTAATCGGAACCAGCTTTTATTGACAGTTTTAGTGTGGTACCACATTACTACGTGATACAGACCAGAAAAAGGCAAGGATCTGGCCAGGAAGTATGGGAAAAATGCGATAGTACGAGCCAGATGAGGGCGAATACCAGACCTATCCCAGACATAGCCGGCGTTATCCTCTAAAATATTAATCGGAACCAAGTTTATTTGACTGTTTCAGTGTGTTACCACATTACTACGTGATCCAAACCAGGAAAAGCCCAGGATCTGGCCAACAAGTATGCGAAAAATGCGAAAGTAGGAGCCAGATCAGGGCAAATCCCAGACCTAACCGAGACATAACCGGCGTTATCCTCTAAAATATTAATCGGAACCAGCTTTTATTGACGGTTTCAGTGTGGTACCACATTACTACGTGATACGGACCAGAAAAAGGCAAGGATCTGGCCAGGAAGTATGGGAAAAATGCGAAAATACGAGCCAGATGAGGGCGAATAACAGACCTATCCCAGACATAACCGGCGTTATCCTCCTAAATATTAATCGGAACCAGGTTTAGTTGAATGTTTCAGTGTGGTACCTAATTACTACGTGATCCAGACCAGAAAAAGCCCAGGATCTTGACAACAAGTAGGCGAAAAATGCGAAGGTACGAGCCAGATGATTGCAAATACCAGAACTAACCCAGCCATAACCAGCGTTATCCTCTAAGATACTAATCGGAACCAGCTTTTATTGACGGTTTCAGAGTGGTACCACATTGCTACGTGATACAGACCAGAAAAAGGCCAAGATGTGGCCTGTTTGTATGCGAAAAATGCAAAAGTACGAGCCAGATGAGGGCAAATCCCAGACCTAACCGAGACATAACCGGCGTTATCCTCCAAATTAATAATCGCAACCAGGTTTAATTGAATGTTACGGTGTGGTACCGCATTACTACGTGATCCGAACCAGAAAAAGCCCAGGATCTTGCCAACAAGTAGGCGAAAAATGCAAAGGTACGAGCCAGATGAGGGCAAATCCCAGGCCTAACCGAGACATAACCGGCGTTATCCTCCAAAATATTAATCGCAACCAGGTTTAATTGAATGTTACGGTGTGGTACCGCATTACTACGTGATCCAAACCAGAAAAAGCCCAGGATCTTGCCAACAAGTAGGCGAAAAATGCAAAGGTACGAGCCAGATGAGGGCAAATCCCAGGCCTAACCGAGACATAACCGGCGTTATCCTCCAAAATATTAATCGCAACCAGGTTTAATTGAATGTTACGGTGTGGTACCGCATTACTACGTGATCCGAACCAGAAAAAGCCCATGATCTAGCCATCAAGTATGCGATAGATGCGAAAGTGCGAGCCAGATGAGGGCAAATGCCAGAACTAACCCAGACATAACCGGCGTTATCCTCTAAAATATTAATCGGAACCAGGTTTAGTTGAATGTTTCAGTGTGGTACCTAATTACTACGTGGTCCAAGCCAGAAAAAGGCCAGGATCTGGCCAACAAGTATGCGAAAAATGCGAAGGTACGAGCCAGATGAGGGCAAATACCAGACCTATCCCAGACATAGCCGGCGTTATCCTCTACAATATTAATCGGAACCAGGTTTATTTGACTGTTTCAGTGTGGTACCACATTACTACGTGGTCCAAGCCAGAAAAAGGCCAACAAGTATGCAAAAAATGCAAAAGTGCGAGCCAGATGAGGGCAAATCCCAGACCTAACCGAGACATAAGCGGCGCTATCCTCTAAAATATTAATCGCAACCAGGTTTAATTGACAGTTTCGGTGTGGTACCGCATTACTACGTGATCCAAACCAGGAAAAGCCCAGGATATGGCCAACAAGTAGGCGAACAATGCGAAGGTACGAGCCAGATGATTGTAAATACCAGAACTAACCCAGCCATAACCAGCGTTATCCTCTAAGATACTAATCGGAACCAGGTTTAATTGACAGTTTCGGTGTGGTACCGCATTACTACGTGATCCGAACCAGAAAAAGCCCAGGATCTTGCCAACAAGTAGGCGAAAAATGCAAAGGTACGAGCCAGATGAGGGCAAATCCCAGACCTAACCGAGACATAACCGGCGTTATCCTCTAAAATATTAATCGCAACCAGGTTTAATTGACTGTTTCGGTGTGGTAGCGCATTACTACGTGATCCGAACCAGAAAAAGCCCAGGTTCTTGCCAACAAGTAGGCGAAAAATGCGAAGGTACGAGCCAGATGAGGGCAAATCCCAGACCTAACCGAGACATAACCGGCGTTATCCTCTAAAATATTAATCGGAACCAGGTTTAGTTGAATGTTTCAGTGTGGTACCTAATTACTAGGTGGTCCAAGCCAGAAAAAGGCCAGGATCTGGCCAACAAGTATGCGAAAAATGCAAAAGTGCGAGCCAGATGAGGGCAAATACCAGACCTAACCGAGACATAACCGGCGTTATCCTCTAAAATATTAATCGCAACCAGGTTTAATTGACAGTTTCGGTGTGGTACCGCATTACTACGTGATCCGAACCAGAAAAAGCCCAGGATCTTGCCAACAAGTAGGCGAAAAATGCAAAGGTACGAGCCAGATGCGGGCAAAACCCAGACCTAACCGAGACATAACCGGCGTTATCCTCTAAAATATTAATCGCAACCAGGTTTAATTGACTGCTTCGGTGTGGTACCGCATTACTACGTGATCCAAACCAGGAAAAGCCCAGGATCTGGCCAACAAGTATGCGAAAAATGCGAAAGTAGGAGCCAGATGATTGCAAATACCAGACCTAACCGAGACATAACCGGCGTTATCCACTAAAATATTAATCGCAACCAAGTTTAATTGACTGTTACGGTGTGGTACCGCATTACTACGTGATCCAGACCAGAAAAAGCCCAGGATCTGGCCAACAGGTATGCGAGAAATGCAACAGTACGAGCCAGATGAGGGCATATACCAGACCTAACCCCGACATAACCGGCGTTATCCTCTAAAATATTAATCGCAACCTGATTTAATTGACTCTTTCGGTGTGCAGCCACATTACTACGGGATCCAAACCAGAAAAAGCCCAGGATCTTGACAACAAGTAGGCGAAAAATGCGAAGCTACGAGCCAGATGATTGCAAATACCAGAACTAACCCAGCCATAACCAGCGTTATCCTCTAAGATACTAGTCGGAACCAGCTTCTATTGACGGTTTCAGAGTGGTACCACATTGCTACGTGATACAGACCGGAAAAGGGCCAAGATGTGGCCTGTTTGTATGCGAAAAATGCAAAAGTACGAGCCAGATGAGGGCAAATCCCAGACCTAACCGAGACATAACCGGCGTTATCCTCCAAATTAATAATCGCAACCAGGTTTAATTGAATGTTACGGTGTGGTACCGCATTACTACGTGATCCGAACCAGAAAAAGCCCAGGATCTTGCCAACAAGTAGGCGAAAAATGCAAAGTTACGAGCCAGATGAGGGCAAATCCCAGGCCTAACCGAGACATAACCGGCGTTATCCTCCAAAATATTAATCGCAACCAGGTTTAATTGAATGTTACGGTGTGGTACCGCATTACTACGTGATCCAAACCAGAAAAAGCCCAGGATCTTGACAACAAGTAGGCGTAAAATGCGAAAGTGCGAGCCAGATATGGGCAAATCCCAGACCTAACCGAGACATAACCGGCGTTATCCTCTAAAATATTAATCGCAACCAGGTTTAATTGACTGTTTCGGTGTGGTAGCGCATTACTACGTGATCCAAACCAGAAAAAGGCCAGGATCTAGCCATCCAGTATGCGATAGATGTGAAAGCGCGAGCCAGATGTGGGCAAATACCAGAACTAACCCAGAAATAACCGGCGTTATCCTCTAAAATATTAATCGCAACCAGGTTTAATTGACTGCTTCGGTGTGGTACCGCATTACTACGTGATCCAAACCAGGAAAAGCCCAGGATCTGGCCAACAAGTATGCGAAAAATGCGAAAGTAGGAGCCAGATCAGGGCAAATCCCAGACCTAACCGAGACATAACCGGCGTTATCCTCTAAAATATTAATCGCAACCAGGTTTAATTGACAGTTTCGGTGTGGTACCGCATTACTACGTGATCCGAACCAGAAAAAGCCCAGGATCTTGACAACAAGTAGGCGAAAAATGCGAAGGTACGAGCCAGATGATTGCAAATACCAGAACTAACCCAGCCATAACCAGCGTTATCCTCGAAGATATTAATCGCAACCAGGTTTAGTTGACTGTTACGGTGTGGTACCGCATTACTACGTGATCCAAACCAGAAAAAGGCCAGGATCTAGCCATCAAGTATGCGATACATGCGAAAGTGCGAGCCAGATGAGGGCAAATACCAGACCTATCCCAGACATAGCCGGCGTTATCCTCTAAAATATTAATCGGAACCAGGTTTATTTGACTGTTTCAGTGTGGTACCACATTACTACGTGGTCCAAGCCAGAAAAAGGCCAACAAGTATGCGAAAAATGCAAAAGTGCGAGCCAGATGAGGGCAAATCCCAGACCTAACCGGGACATAACCGGCGTTATCCTCTAAAATATTAATCGCAACCAGGTTTAGTTGACTGTTTCGGTGTGGTGCCGCATTACTACGTGATCCAAACCAGGAAAAGCCCAGGATCTTGACAACAAGTAGGCGAAAAATGCGAAGGTACGAGCCAGATGATTGCAAATACCAGAACTAACCCAGCCATAACCAGCGTTATCCTCTAAGATACTAATCGGAACCAGCTTTTATTGACAGTTTCAGTGTGGTACCACATTACTACGTGATACAGACCAGAAAAAGGCAAGGATCTGGCCAGGAAGTATGGGAAAAATGCGAAAGTACGAGCCAGATGAGGGCGAATACCAGACCTATCCCAGACATAGCCGGCGTTATCCTCTAAAATATTAATCGGAACCAGGTTTATTTGACTGTTTCAGTGTGTTACCACATTACTACGTGATCCAAACCAGGAAAAGCCCAGGATCTGGCCAACAAGTATGCGAAAAATGCGAAAGTAGGAGCCAGATCAGGGCAAATCCCAGACCTAACCGAGACATAACCGGCGTTATCCTCTAAAATATTAATCGGAACCAGCTTTTATTGACGGTTTCAGTGTGGTACCACATTACTACGTGATACAGACCAGAAAAAGGCAAGGATCTGGCCAGGAAGTATGGGAAAAATGCGAAAATACGAGCCAGATGAGGGCGAATAACAGACCTATCCCAGACATAACCGGCGTTATCCTCCAAAATATTAATCGGAACCAGGTTTAGTTGAATGTTTCAGTGTGGTACCTAATTACTACGTGATCCAGACCAGAAAAAGCCGAGGATCTTGACAACAAGTAGGCGAAAAATGCGAAGGTTCGAGCCAGATGATTGCAAATACCAGAACTAACCCAGCCATAACCAGCGTTATCCTGTAAGATACTAATCGGAACCAGCTTTTATTGACGGTTTCAGAGTGGTACCACATTGCTACGTGATACAGACCTGAAAAAGGCCAAGATGTGGCCTGTTTGTATGCGAAAAATGCAAAAGTACGAGCCAGATGAGGGCAAATCCCAGACCTAACCGAGACATAACCGGCGTTATCCTCCAAATTAATAATCGCAACCAGGTTTAATTGAATGTTACGGTGTGGTACCGCATTACTACGTGATCCGAACCAGAAAAAGCCCAGGATCTTGCCAACAAGTAGGCGAAAAATGCAAAGGTACGAGCCAGATGAGGGCAAATCCCAGGCCTAACCGAGACATAACCGGCGTTATCCTCCAAAATATTAATCGCAACCAGGTTTAATTGAATGTTACGGTGTGGTACCGCATTACTACGTGATCCAAACCAGAAAAAGCCCAGGATCTTGACTACAAGTAGGCGTAAAATGCGAAAGTGCGAGCCAGATATGGGCAAATCCCAGACCTAACCGAGACATAACCGGCGTTATCCTCTAAAATATTAATCGCAACCAGGTTTAATTGACTGTTTCGGTGTGGTAGCGCATTACTACGTGATCCGAACCAGAAAAAGCCCAGGATCTTGCCAACAAGTAGGCGAAAAATGCGAAGGTACGAGCCAGATGAGGGCAAATCCCAGACCTAACCGAGACATAACCGGCGTTATCCTCTAAAATATTAATCGGAACCTGGTTTAATTGACTGTTACGGTGTGGTACCGCATTACTACGTGATCCAAACCAGAAAAAGGCCATGATCTAGCCATCAAGTATGCGATAGATGCGAAAGTGCGAGCCAGATGAGGGCAAATGCCAGAACTAACCCAGACATAACCGGCGTTATCCTCTAAAATATTAATCGGAATCAGGTTTAGTTGAATGAGTCAGTGTGGTACCTAATTACTACGTGGTCCAAGCCAGAAAAAGGCCAGGATCTGGCCAACAAGTATGCGAAAAATGCAAAAGTGCGAGCCAGATGAGGGCAAATACCAGACCTAACCGAGACATAACCGGCGTTATCCTCTAAAATATTAATCGCAACCAGGTTTAATTGACAGTTTCGGTGTGGTACCGCATTACTACGTGATCCGAACCAGAAAAAGCCCAGGATCTTGCCAACAAGTAGGCGAAAAATGCAAAGGTACGAGCCAGATGCGGGCAAAACCCAGACCTAACCGAGACATAACCGGCGTTATCCTCTAAAATATTAATCGCAACCAGGTTTAATTGACTGCTTCGGTGTGGTACCGCATTACTAAGTGATCCAAACCAGGAAAAGCCCAGGATCCGGCCAACAAGTATGCGAAAAATGCGAAAGTAGGAGCCAGATCAGGGCAAATCCCAGACCTAACCGAGACATAACCGGCGTTATCCTCTAAAATATTAATCGCAACCAGGTTTAATTGACAGTTTCGGTGTGGTACCGCATTACTACGTGATCCGAACCAGAAAAAGCCCAGGATCTTGACAACAAGTAGGCGAAAAATGCGAAGGTACGAGCCAGATGATTGCAAATACCAGAACTAACCCAGCCATAACCAGCGTTATCCTCTAAGATACTAATCGGAACCAGCTTTTATTGACGGTTTCAGAGTGGTACCACATTGCTACGTGATACAGACCAGAAAAAGGCCAGGATCTGGCCAGCTCGTATGCGAAAAATGCGAAAGTACGAGCCAGATGAGGGCAAATACCAGACCTATCCCAGACATAGCCGGCGTTATCCTCTACAATATTAATCGGAACCAGGTTTATTTGACTGTTTCAGTGTGGTACCCCATTACTACGTGGTCCAAGCCAGAAAAAGGCCAACAAGTATGCGAAAAATGCAAAAGTGCGAGCCAGATGAGGGCAAATCCCAGACCTAACCGAGACATAAGCGGCGCTATCCTCTAAAATATTAATCGCAACCAGGTTTAATTGACAGTTTCGGTGTGGTACCGCATTACTACGTGATCCAAACCAGGAAAAGCCCTGGATATGGCCAACAAGTAGGCGAACAATGCGAAGGTACGAGCCAGATGATTGTAAATACCAGAACTAACCCAGCCATAACCAGCGTTATCCTCTAAGATACTAATCGGAACCAGCTTTTATTGACGGTTTCAGTGTGGTACCACATTACTACGTGATACAGACCAGAAAAAGGCCAGGCTCTGACAAGCAAGTATGCGAAAAATGCGAAAGTACGAGCCAGATGAGGGCAAATCCCAGACCTAACCGAGACATAACCGGCGTTATCCTCCAAAATATTAATCGCAACCAGGTTTAATTGAATGTTACGGTGTGGTACCGCATTACTACGTGATCCGAACCAGAAAAAGCCAGGGATCTTGCCAACAAGTAGGCGAAAAATGCAAAGGTACGAGCCAGATGAGGGCAAATCCCAGACCTAACCGAGACATAACCGGCGTTATCCTCCAAAATATTAATCGCAACCAGGTTTAATTGAATGTTACGGTGTGGTACCGCATTACTACGTGATCCAAACCAGAAAAAGCCCAGGATCTTGACAACAAGTAGGCGTAAAATGCGAAAGTGCGAGCCAGATATGGGCAAATCCCAGACCTAACCGAGACATAACCGGCGTTATCCTCTAAAATATTAATCGCAACCAGGTTTAATTGACTGTTTCGGTGTGGTAGCGCATTACTACGTGATCCGAACCAGAAAAAGCCCAGGATCTTGCCAACAAGTAGGCGAAAAATGCGAAGGTACGAGCCAGATGAGGGCAAATCCCAGACCTAACCGAGACATAACCGGCGTTATCCTCTAAAATATTAATCGGAACCAGGTTTAGTTGAATGTTTCAGTGTGGTACCTAATTACTAGGTGGTCCAAGCCAGAAAAAGGCCAGGATCTGGCCAACAAGTATGCGAAAAATGCAAAAGTGCGAGCCAGATGAGGGCAAATACCAGACCTAACCGAGACATAACCGGCGTTATCCTCTAAAATATTAATCGCAACCAGGTTTAATTGACAGTTTCGGTGTGGTACCGCATTACTACGTGATCCGAACCAGAAAAAGCCGAGGATCTTGCCAACAAGTAGGCGAAAAATGCAAAGGTACGAGCCAGATGCGGGCAAAACCCAGACCTAACCGAGACATAACCGGCGTTATCCTCTAAAATATTAATCGCAACCAGGTTTAATTGACTGCTTCGGTGTGGTACCGCATTACTACGTGATCCAAACCAGGAAAAGCCCAGGATCTGGCCAACAAGTATGCGAAAAATGCGAAAGTAGGAGCCAGATCAGGGCAAATCCCAGACCTAACCGAGACATAACCGGCGTTATCCTCTAAAATATTAATCGCAACCAGGTTTAATTGACAGTTTCGGTGTGGTACCGCATTACTACGTGATCCGAACCAGAAAAAGCCCAGGATCTTGACAACAAGTAGGCGAAAAATGCGAAGGTACGAGCCAGATGATTGCAAATACCAGAACTAACCCAGCCATAACCAGCGTTATCCTCTAAGATACTAATCGGAACCAGCTTTTATTGACGGTTTCAGAGTGGTACCACATTGCTACGTGATACAGACCAGAAAAAGGCCAGGATCTGGCCAGCTCGTATGCGAAAAATGCGAAAGTACGAGCCAGATGAGGGCAAATACCAGACCTATCCCAGACATAGCCGGCGTTATCCTCTAAAATATTAATCGGAACCAGGTTTATTTGACTGTTTCAGTGTGGTACCACATTACTACGTGGTCCAAGCCAGAAAAAGGCCAACAAGTATGCGAAAAATGCAAAAGTGCGAGCCAGATGAGGGCAAATCCCAGACCTAACCGAGACATAAGCGGCGCTATCCTCTAAAATATTAATCGCAACCAGGTTTAATTAACAGTTTCGGTGTGGTACCGCATTACTACGTGGTCCAAACCAGGAAAAGCCCAGGATATGGCCAACAAGTATGCGAAAAATGCGAAAGTAGGAGCCAGATTAGGGCAAATCCCAGACCTAACCGAGACATAACCGGCGTTATCCTCTAAAATATTAATCGCAACCAGGTTTAATTGACTGCTTCGGTGTGGTACCGCATTACTACGTGATCCAAACCAGGAAATGCCCAGGATCTGGCCAACAAGTATGCGAAAAATGCGAAAGTAGGAGCCAGATCAGGGCAAATCCCAGACCTAACCGAGACATAACCGGCGTTATCCTCTAAAATATTAATCGCAACCAGGTTTAATTGACAGTTTCGGTGTGGTACCGCATTACTACGTGATCCGAACCAGAAAAAGCCCAGGATCTTGACAACAAGTAGGCGAAAAATGCGAAGGTACGAGCCAGATGATTGCAAATACCAGAACTAACCCAGCCATAACCAGCGTTATCCTCTAAGATACTAATCGGAACCAGCTTTTATTGACGGTTTCAGAGTGGTACCACATTGCTACGTGATACAGACCAGAAAAAGGCCAGGATCTGGCCAGCTCGTATGCGAAAAATGCGAAAGTACGAGCCAGATGAGGGCAAATACCAGACCTATCCCAGACATAGCCGGCGTTATCCTCTACAATATTAATCGGAACCAGGTTTATTTGACTGTTCCAGTGTGGTACCACATTACTATGTGGTCCAAGCCAGAAAAAGGCCAACAAGTATGCGAAAAATGCAAAAGTGCGAGCCAGATGAGGGCAAATCCCAGACCTAACCGAGACATAAGCGGCGCTATCCTCTAAAATATTAATCGCAACCAGGTTTAATTGACAGTTTCGGTGTGGTACCGCATTACTACGTGATCCAAACCAGGAAAAGCCCAGGATATGGCCAACAAGTATGCGAAAAATGCGAAAGTAGGAGCCAGATCAGGGCAAATCCCATACCTAACCGAGACATAACCGGCGTTATCCTCTAAAATATTAATCGCAACCAGGTTTAATTGACTGTTTCGGTGTGGTAGCGCATTACTACGTGATCCGAACCAGAAAAAGGCCAGGATCTAGCCATCAAGTATGCGATAGATGCGAAAGTGCGAGCCAGATGAGTGCAAATCCCAGACCTAACCGAGACATGACCGGCGTTATCCCCCAAAATATTAATCGCAACCAGGTTTAATTGTCTGTTACGGTGTGGTACCGCATTACTACGTGATCCAAACCAGAAAAAGCCCAGGATCTTGCCAACAAGTAGGCGAAAAATGCAAAGGTACGAGCCAGATGAGGGCAAATCCCAGACCTAACCGAGACATAACCGGCGTTATCCTCCAAAATATTAATCGCAACCAGGTTTAATTGACTGTTTCGGTGTGGTAGCGCATTACTACGTGATCCGAACCAGAAAAAGCCCAGGATCTTGCCAACAAGTAGGCGAAAAATGCGAAGGTACGAGCCAGATGAGGGCAAATCCCAGACCTAACCGAGACATAACGGGCGTTATCCTCTAAAATATTAATCGGAACCTGGTTTAATTGACTGTTACGGTGTGGTACCGCATTACTACGTGATCCAAACCAGAAAAAGGCCATGATCTAGCCATCAAGTATGCGATAGATGCGAAAGTGCGAGCCAGATGAGGGCAAATGCCAGAACTAACCCAGACATAACCGGCGTTATCCTCTAAAATATTAATCGGAACCAGGTTTAGTTGAATGTTTCAGTGTGGTACCTAATTACTAGGTGGTCCAAGCCTGAAAAAGGCCAGGATCTGGCCAACAAGTATGCGAAAAATGCAAAAGTGCGAGCCAGATGAGGGCAAATACCAGACCTAACCGAGACATAACCGGCGTTATCCTCTAAAATATTAATCGCAACCAGGTTTAATTGACAGTTTCGGTGTGGTACCGCATTACTACGTGATCCGAACCAGAAAAAGCCGAGGATCTTGCCAACAAGTAGGCGAAAAATGCAAAGGTACGAGCCAGATGCGGGCAAAACCCAGACCTAACCGAGACATAACCGGCGTTATCCTCTAAAATATTAATCGCAACCAGGTTTAATTGACTGCTTCGGTGTGGTACCGCATTACTAAGTGATCCAAACCAGGAAAAGCCCAGGATCTGGCCAACAAGTATGCGAAAAATGCGAAAGTAGGAGCCAGATCAGGGCAAATCCCAGACCTAACCGAGACATAACCGGCGTTATCCTCTAAAATATTAATCGCAACCAGGTTTAATTGACAGTTTCGGTGTGGTACCGCATTACTACGTGATCCGAACCAGAAAAAGCCCAGGATCTTGACAACAAGTAGGCGAAAAATGCGAAGGTACGAGCCAGATGATTGCAAATACCAGAACTAACCCAGCCATAACCAGCGTTATCCTCTAAGATACTAATCGGAACCAGCTTTTATTGACGGTTTCAGAGTGGTACCACATTGCTACGTGATACAGACCAGAAAAAGGCCAGGATCTGGCCAGCTCGTATGCGAAAAATGCGAAAGTACGAGCCAGATGAGGGCAAATACCAGACCTATCCCAGACATAGCCGGCGTTATCCTCTACAATATTAATCGGAACCAGGTTTATTTGACTGTTTCAGTGTGGTACCCCATTACTACGTGGTCCAAGCCAGAAAAAGGCCAACAAGTATGCGAAAAATGCAAAAGTGCGAGCCAGATGAGGGCAAATCCCAGACCTAACCGAGACATAAGCGGCGCTATCCTCTAAAATATTAATCGCAACCAGGTTTAATTGACAGTTTCGGTGTGGTACCGCATTACTACGTGATCCAAACCAGGAAAAGCCCTGGATATGGCCAACAAGTAGGCGAACAATGCGAAGGTACGAGCCAGATGATTGTAAATACCAGAACTAACCCAGCCATAACCAGCGTTATCCTCTAAGATACTAATCGGAACCAGCTTTTATTGACGGTTTCAGTGTGGTACCACATTACTACGTGATACAGACCAGAAAAAGGCCAGGCTCTGACAAGCAAGTATGCGAAAAATGCGAAAGTACGAGCCAGATGAGGGCAAATCCCAGACCTAACCGAGACATAACCGGCGTTATCCTCCAAAATATTAATCGCAACCAGGTTTAATTGAATGTTACGGTGTGGTACCGCATTACTACGTGATCCGAACCAGAAAAAGCCAGGGATCTTGCCAACAAGTAGGCGAAAAATGCAAAGGTACGAGCCAGATGAGGGCAAATCCCAGACCTAACCGAGACATAACCGGCGTTATCCTCCAAAATATTAATCGCAACCAGGTTTAATTGAATGTTACGGTGTGGTACCGCATTACTACGTGATCCAAACCAGAAAAAGCCCAGGATCTTGACAACAAGTAGGCGTAAAATGCGAAAGTGCGAGCCAGATATGGGCAAATCCCAGACCTAACCGAGACATAACCGGCGTTATCCTCTAAAATATTAATCGCAACCAGGTTTAATTGACTGTTTCGGTGTGGTAGCGCATTACTACGTGATCCGAACCAGAAAAAGCCCAGGATCTTGCCAACAAGTAGGCGAAAAATGCGAAGGTACGAGCCAGATGAGGGCAAATCCCAGACCTAACCGAGACATAACCGGCGTTATCCTCTAAAATATTAATCGGAACCAGGTTTAGTTGAATGTTTCAGTGTGGTACCTAATTACTAGGTGGTCCAAGCCAGAAAAAGGCCAGGATCTGGCCAACAAGTATGCGAAAAATGCAAAAGTGCGAGCCAGATGAGGGCAAATACCAGACCTAACCGAGACATAACCGGCGTTATCCTCTAAAATATTAATCGCAACCAGGTTTAATTGACAGTTTCGGTGTGGTACCGCATTACTACGTGATCCGAACCAGAAAAAGCCGAGGATCTTGCCAACAAGTAGGCGAAAAATGCAAAGGTACGAGCCAGATGCGGGCAAAACCCAGACCTAACCGAGACATAACCGGCGTTATCCTCTAAAATATTAATCGCAACCAGGTTTAATTGACTGCTTCGGTGTGGTACCGCATTACTACGTGATCCAAACCAGGAAAAGCCCAGGATCTGGCCAACAAGTATGCGAAAAATGCGAAAGTAGGAGCCAGATCAGGGCAAATCCCAGACCTAACCGAGACATAACCGGCGTTATCCTCTAAAATATTAATCGCAACCAGGTTTAATTGACAGTTTCGGTGTGGTACCGCATTACTACGTGATCCGAACCAGAAAAAGCCCAGGAGCTTGACAACAAGTAGGCGAAAAATGCGAAGGTACGAGCCAGATGATTGCAAATACCAGAACTAACCCAGCCATAACCAGCGTTATCCTCTAAGATACTAATCGGAACCAGCTTTTATTGACGGTTTCAGAGTGGTACCACATTGCTACGTGATACAGACCAGAAAAAGGCCAGGATCTGGCCAGCTCGTATGCGAAAAATGCGAAAGTACGAGCCAGATGAGGGCAAATACCAGACCTATCCCAGACATAGCCGGCGTTATCCTCTAAAATATTAATCGGAACCAGGTTTATTTGACTGTTTCAGTGTGGTACCACATTACTACGTGGTCCAAGCCAGAAAAAGGCCAACAAGTATGCGAAAAATGCAAAAGTGCGAGCCAGATGAGGGCAAATCCCAGACCTAACCGAGACATAAGCGGCGCTATCCTCTAAAATATTAATCGCAACCAGGTTTAATTAACAGTTTCGGTGTGGTACCGCATTACTACGTGGTCCAAACCAGGAAAAGCCCAGGATATGGCCAACAAGTATGCGAAAAATGCGAAAGTAGGAGCCAGATTAGGGCAAATCCCAGACCTAACCGAGACATAACCGGCGTTATCCTCTAAAATATTAATCGCAACCAGGTTTAATTGACTGCTTCGGTGTGGTACCGCATTACTACGTGATCCAAACCAGGAAAAGCCCAGGATCTGGCAAACAAGTATGCGAAAAATGCGAAAGTAGGAGCCAGATCAGGGCAAATCCCAGACCTAACGGAGACATAACCGGCGTTATCCTCTAAAATATTAATCGCAACCAGGTTTAATTGACTGTTTCGGTGTGGTAGCGCATTACTACGTGATCCGAACCAGAAAAAGGCCAGGATCTAGCCATCAAGTATGCGATAGATGCGAAAGTGCGAGCCAGATGAGGGCAAATCCCAGACCTAACCGAAACATAACCGGCGTTATCCTCTAAAATATTAATCGCAACCAGGTTTAATTGACTGTTTCGGTGTGGTACCGCATTACTACGTGATCCGAACCAGAAAAAGCCCAGGATCTTGCCAACAAGTAGGCGAAAAATGCAAAGGTACGAGCCAGATGAGGGCAAATCCCAGACCTAACCGAGACATAACCGGCGTTATCCCCCAAAATATTAATCGCAACCAGCTTTAATTGTCTGTTACGGTGTGGTACCGCATTACTACGTGAGCCAAACCAGAAAAAGCCCAGGATCTTGACAACAAGTAGGCGAACAATGCGAAGGTACGAGCCAGATGATTGCAAATACCAGAACTAACCCAGCCATAACCAGCGCTATCCTCTAAGATACTAATCGGAACCAGCTTTTAGTGACGGTTTCAGTGTGGTACCACATTACTACGTGATACAGACCAGAAAAAGGCCAGGATCTGGCAAGCAAGTATGCGAAAAATGCGAAAGTACGAGCCAGATGAGGGCGAATGCCAGACCAATCCCAGACATAGCCGGCGTTATACTCTAAAATATTAATCGGAACCAGGTTTATTTGATTGTTTCAGTGTGGTACCACATTACTACGTGGTCCAAGCCAGAAAAAGGCCAGGATCTGGCCAACAAGTATGCGAAAAATGCGAAAGTGCGAGCCAGATGAGGGCAAATCCCAGACCTAACCGAGACATAACCGGCGTTATCCTCTAAAATATTAATCGCAACCAGGTTTAATTGACTGTTTCGGTGTGGTACCGCATTACTACGTGATCCGAACCAGAAAAAGCCCAGGATCTTGCCAACAAGTAGGCGAAAAATGCAAAGGTACGAGCCAGATGAGGGCAAATCCCAGACCTAACCGAGACATAACCGGCGTTATCCCCCAAAATATTAATCGCAACCAGGTTTAATTGTCTGTTACGGTGTGGTACCGCATTACTACGTGATCCAAACCAGAAAAAGCCCAGGATCTTGACAACAAGTAGGCGAACAATGCGAAGGTACGAGCCAGATGATTGCAAATACCAGAACTAACCCAGCCATAACCAGCGCTATCCTCTAAGATACTAATCGGAACCAGCTTTTATTGACGGTTTCAGTGTGGTACCACATTACTACGTGATACAGACCAGAAAAAGGCCAGGATCTGGCAAGCAAGTATGCGAAAAATGCGAAAGTACGAGCCAGATGAGGGCGAATGTCAGACCAATCCCAGACATAGCCGGCGTTATCCTCTAAAATATTAATCGCAACCAGGTTTAATTGACTGTTTCGGTGTGGTGCCGCATTACTACGTGTTCCAAACCAGGAAAAGCCCAGGATCTGGCCAACACGTATGCGAAAAATGCGAAGGTACGAGCCAGATGATTGCAAATACCAGACCTAACCGAGACATAACCGGCGTTATCCTCTAAAATATTAATCGCAACCAAGTTTAATTGACTGTTACGGTGTGGTACCGCATTACTACGTGATCCAGACCAGAAAAAGCCCAGGATCTGGCCAACAAGTATGCGAGAAATGCAACAGTACGAGCCAGATGAGGGCATATACCAGGCCTAACCCCGACATAACCGGCGTTATCCTCTAAAATATTAATCGCAACCTGATTTAATTGACTCTTTCGGTGTGCAGCCACATTACTACGGGATCCAAACCAGAAAAAGCCCAGGATCTTGACAACAAGTAGGTGAAAAATGCGAAGGTACGAGCCAGATGATTGCAAATACCAGAACTAACCCAGCCATAACCGGCGTTATCCTCTAAAATATTAATCGCAACCAGGTTTAATTGACAGTTTCGGTGTGGTACCGCATTACTACGTGATCCGAACCAGAAAAAGCCCAGGATCTTGCCAAGAAGTAGGCGAAAAATGCAAAGGTACGAGCAAGATGCGGGCAAAACCCAGACCTAACCAAGACATAACCGGCGTTATCCTCTAAAATATTAATCGCAACCAGGTTTAATTGACTGCTTCGGTGTGGTACCGCATTACTACGTGATCCAAACCAGGAAAAGCCCAGGATCTGGCCAACAAGTATGCGAAAAATGCGAAAGTGGGAGCCAGATCAGGGCAAATCCCAGACCTAACCGAGACATAACCGGCGTTATCCTCTAAAATATTAATCGCAACCAGGTTTAATTCACTGTTTCGGTGTGGTACCGCATTACTACGTGATCCGAACCAGAAAAAGCCCAGGATCTTGCGAACAAGTAGGCGAAGAATGCAAAGGTACGAGCCAGATGAGGGCAAATCCCAGACCTAACCGAGACATAACCGGCGTTATCCTCCAAAATATTAATCGGAACCAGGTTTAGTTGAATGTTTCAGTGTGGTACCTAATTACTACGTGATCCAGACCAGAAAAAGCCCAGGATCTTGACAACAAGTAGGCGAAAAATGCGAAGGTACGAGCCAGATGATTGCAAATACCAGAACTAACCCAGCCATAACCAGCGTTATCCTCTAAGGTACTAATCGGAACCAGCTTTTATTGACGGTTTCAGAGTGGTACCACATTGCTACGTGATACAGACCAGAAAAAGGCCAAGATGTGGCCAGCTTGTATGCGAAAAATGCGAAAGTGCGAGCCAGATGAGGGCAAATCCCAGACCTAACCGAGACATAACCGGCGTTATCCTCTAAAATATTAATCGCAACCAGGTTTAATTGACTGTTTCGGTGTGGTACCGCATTACTACGTGATCCAAACCAGAAAAAGACCAGGATCTAGCCATCAAGTATGCGATAGATGCGAGAGTACGAGCCAGATGAGGGCAAATCCCAGACCTAACCCAGACATAACCGGCGTTATCCTCTAAAATATTAATCGCAACCAGCTACTATTGACTGTTTCAGTGTGGTGCCACATTACTACGTGATCCAAACCAGGAAAAGCCCAGGATCTGGCCAACAAGTATGCGAAAAATGCAAAGGTACGAGCCAGATGAGGGCAAATCCCAGACCTAACCGAGACATAACCGGCGTTATCATCCAAAATATTAATCGCAACCAGGTTTAATTGAATGTTACGGTGTGGTACCGCATTACTACGTGATCCGAACCAGAAAAAGCCGAGGATCTTGCCAACAAGTAGGCGAAAAATGCAAAGGTACGAGCCAGATGCGGGCAAAACCCAGACCTAACCGAGACATAACCGGCGTTATCCTCTAAAATATTAATCGCAACCAGGTTTAATTGACTGCTTCGGTGTGGTACCGCACTACTACGTGATCCAACTAGAAAAAGGCCAGGATCTAGCCATCAAGTATGCGATAGATGCGAAGGTACGAGCCAGATGAGGGCAAATCCCAGACCTAACCGAGACATAACCGGCGTTATCCTCTAAAATATTAATCGGAACCAGGTTTAGTTGAATGTTTCAGTGTGGTACCTAATTACTAGGTGGTCCAAGCCAGAAAAAGGCCAGGATCTGGCCAACAAGTATGCGAAAAATGCAAAAGTGCGAGCCAGATGAGGGCAAATACCAGACCTAACCGAGACATAACCGGCGTTATCCTCTAAAATATTAATCGCAACCAGGTTTAATTGACAGTTTCGGTGTGGTACCGAATTACTACGTGATCCGAACCAGAAAAAGCCGAGGATCTTGCCAACAAGTAGGCGAAAAATGCAAAGGTACGAGCCAGATGCGGGCAAAACCCAGACCTAACCGAGACATAACCGGCGTTATCCTCTAAAATATTAATCGCAACCAGGTTTAATTGACTGCTTCGGTGTGGTACCGCATTACTACGTGATCCAAACCAGGAAAAGCCCAGGATCTGGCCAACAAGTATGCGAAAAATGCGAAAGTAGGAGCCAGATCAGGGCAAATCCCAGACCTAACCGAGACATAACCGGCGTTATCCTCTAAAATATTAATCGCAACCAGGTTTAATTGACAGTTTCGGTGTGGTACCGCATTACTACGTGATCCGAACCAGAAAAAGCCCAGGATCTTGACAACAAGTAGGCGAAAAATGCGAAGGTACGAGCCAGATGATTGCAAATACCAGAACTAACCCAGCCATAACCAGCGTTATCCTCTAAGATACTAATCGGAACCAGCTTTTATTGACGGTTTCAGAGTGGTACCACATTGCTACGTGATACAGACCAGAAAAAGGCCAGGATCTGGCCAGCTCGTATGCGAAAAATGCGAAAGTACGAGCCAGATGAGGGCAAATACCAGACCTATCCCAGACATAGCCGGCGTTATCCTCTAAAATATTAATCGGAACCAGGTTTATTTGACTGTTTCAGTGTGGTACCACATTACTACGTGGTCCAAGCCAGAAAAAGGCCAACAAGTATGCGAAAAATGCAAAAGTGCGAGCCAGATGAGGGCAAATCCCAGACCTAACCGAGACATAAGCGGCGCTATCCTCTAAAATATTAATCGCAACCAGGTTTAATTAACAGTTTCGGTGTGGTACCGCATTACTACGTGGTCCAAACCAGGAAAAGCCCAGGATATGGCCAACAAGTATGCGAAAAATGCGAAAGTAGGAGCCAGATTAGGGCAAATCCCAGACCTAACCGAGACATAACCGGCGTTATCCTCTAAAATATTAATCGCAACCAGGTTTAATTGACTGCTTCGGTGTGGTACCGCATTACTACGTGATCCAAACCAGGAAAAGCCCAGGATCTGGCAAACAAGTATGCGAAAAATGCGAAAGTAGGAGCCAGATCAGGGCAAATCCCAGACCTAACGGAGACATAACCGGCGTTATCCTCTAAAATATTAATCGCAACCAGGTTTAATTGACTGTTTCGGTGTGGTAGCGCATTACTACGTGATCCGAACCAGAAAAAGGCCAGGATCTAGCCATCAAGTATGCGATAGATGCGAAAGTGCGAGCCAGATGAGGGCAAATCCCAGACCTAACCGAAACATAACCGGCGTTATCCTCTAAAATATTAATCGCAACCAGGTTTAATTGACTGTTTCGGTGTGGTACCGCATTACTACGTGATCCGAACCAGAAAAAGCCCAGGATCTTGCCAACAAGTAGGCGAAAAATGCAAAGGTACGAGCCAGATGAGGGCAAATCCCAGACCTAACCGAGACATAACCGGCGTTATCCCCCAAAATATTAATCGCAACCAGCTTTAATTGTCTGTTACGGTGTGGTACCGCATTACTACGTGAGCCAAACCAGAAAAAGCCCAGGATCTTGACAACAAGTAGGCGAACAATGCGAAGGTACGAGCCAGATGATTGCAAATACCAGAACTAACCCAGCCATAACCAGCGCTATCCTCTAAGATACTAATCGGAACCAGCTTTTAGTGACGGTTTCAGTGTGGTACCACATTACTACGTGATACAGACCAGAAAAAGGCCAGGATCTGGCAAGCAAGTATGCGAAAAATGCGAAAGTACGAGCCAGATGAGGGCGAATGCCAGACCAATCCCAGACATAGCCGGCGTTATACTCTAAAATATTAATCGGAACCAGGTTTATTTGATTGTTTCAGTGTGGTACCACATTACTACGTGGTCCAAGCCAGAAAAAGGCCAGGATCTGGCCAACAAGTATGCGAAAAATGCGAAAGTGCGAGCCAGATGAGGGCAAATCCCAGACCTAACCGAGACATAACCGGCGTTATCCTCTAAAATATTATTCGCAACCAGGTTTAATTGACTGTTTCGGTGTGGTACCGCACTACTACGTGATCCAACTAGAAAAAGGCCAGGATCTAGCCATCAAGTATGCGATAGATGCGAAAGTGCGAGCCAGATGAGGGCAAATCCCAGACCTAACGGAGACATAACCGGCGTTATCCTCTAAAATATTAATCGCAACCAGGTTTAATTGACTGTTTCGGTGTGGTACCGCATTACTACGTGATCCGAACCAGAAAAAGCCCAGGATCTTGCCAACAAGTAGGCGAAAAATGCAAAGGTACGAGCCAGATGAGGGCAAATCCCAGACCTAACCGAGACATAACCGGCGTTATCCCCCAAAATATTAATCGCAACCAGGTTTAATTGTCTGTTACGGTGTGGTACCGCATTACTACGTGATCCAAACCAGAAAAAGCCCAGGATCTTGACAACAAGTAGGCGAACAATGCGAAGGTACGAGCCAGATGATTGCAAATACCAGAACTAACCCAGCCATAACCAGCGCTATCCTCTAAGATACTAATCGGAACCAGCTTTTATTGACGGTTTCAGTGTGGTACCACATTACTACGTGATACAGACCAGAAAAAGGCCAGGATCTGGCAAGCAAGTATGCGAAAAATGCGAAAGTACGAGCCAGATGAGGGCGAATGTCAGACCAATCCCAGACATAGCCGGCGTTATCCTCTAAAATATTAATCGCAACCAGGTTTAATTGACTGTTTCGGTGTGGTGCCGCATTACTACGTGTTCCAAACCAGGAAAAGCCCAGGATCTGGCCAACACGTATGCGAAAAATGCGAAGGTACGAGCCAGATGATTGCAAATACCAGACCTAACCGAGACATAACCGGCGTTATCCTCTAAAATATTAATCGCAACCAAGTTTAATTGACTGTTACGGTGTGGTACCGCATTACTACGTGATCCAGACCAGAAAAAGCCCAGGATCTGGCCAACAAGTATGCGAGAAATGCAACAGAACGAGCCAGATGAGGGCATATACCAGGCCTAACCCCGACATAACCGGCGTTATCCTCTAAAATATTAATCGCAACCTGATTTAATTGACTCTTTCGGTGTGCAGCCACATTACTACGGGATCCAAACCAGAAAAAGCCCAGGATCTTGACAACAAGTAGGTGAAAAATGCGAAGGTACGAGCCAGATGATTGCAAATACCAGAACTAACCCAGCCATAACCGGCGTTATCCTCTAAAATATTAATCGCAACCAGGTTTAATTGACAGTTTCGGTGTGGTACCGCATTACTACGTGATCCGAACCAGAAAAAGCCCAGGATCTTGCCAAGAAGTAGGCGAAAAATGCAAAGGTACGAGCAAGATGCGGGCAAAACCCAGACCTAACCAAGACATAACCGGCGTTATCCTCTAAAATATTAATCGCAACCAGGTTTAATTGACTGCTTCGGTGTGGTACCGCATTACTACGTGATCCAAACCAGGAAAAGCCCAGGATCTGGCCAACAAGTATGCGAAAAATGCGAAAGTGGGAGCCAGATCAGGGCAAATCCCAGACCTAACCGAGACATAACCGGCGTTATCCTCTAAAATATTAATCGCAACCAGGTTTAATTCACTGTTTCGGTGTGGTACCGCATTACTACGTGATCCGAACCAGAAAAAGCCCAGGATCTTGCGAACAAGTAGGCGAAGAATGCAAAGGTACGAGCCAGATGAGGGCAAATCCCAGACCTAACCGAGACATAACCGGCGTTATCCTCCAAAATATTAATCGGAACCAGGTTTAGTTGAATGTTTCAGTGTGGTACCTAATTACTACGTGATCCAGACCAGAAAAAGCCCAGGATCTTGACAACAAGTAGGCGAAAAATGCGAAGGTACGAGCCAGATGATTGCAAATACCAGAACTAACCCAGCCATAACCAGCGTTATCCTCTAAGGTACTAATCGGAACCAGCTTTTATTGACGGTTTCAGAGTGGTACCACATTGCTACGTGATACAGACCAGAAAAAGGCCAAGATGTGGCCAGCTTGTATGCGAAAAATGCGAAAGTGCGAGCCAGATGAGGGCAAATCCCAGACCTAACCGAGACATAACCGGCGTTATCCTCTAAAATATTAATCGCAACCAGGTTTAATTGACTGTTTCGGTGTGGTACCGCATTACTACGTGATCCAAACCAGAAAAAGACCAGGATCTAGCCATCAAGTATGCGATAGATGCGAGAGTACGAGCCAGATGAAGGCAAATCCCAGACCTAACCCAGACATAACCGGCGTTATCCTCTAAAATATTAATCGCAACCAGCTACTATTGACTGTTTCAGTGTGGTGCCACATTACTACGTGATCCAAACCAGGAAAAGCCCAGGATCTGGCCAACAAGTATGCGAAAAATGCAAAGGTACGAGCCAGATGAGGGCAAATCCCAGACCTAACCGAGACATAACCGGCGTTATCATCCAAAATATTAATCGCAACCAGGTTTAATTGAATGTTACGGTGTGGTACCGCATTACTACGTGATCCGAACCAGAAAAAGCCCAGGATCTTGCCAACAAGTAGGCGAAAAATGCAAAGGTACGAGCCAGATGAGGGCAAATCCCAGACCTAACCGAGACATAACCGGCGTTATCCTGCAAAATATTAATCGCAACCAGGTTTAATTGAATGTTACGGTGTGGTACCGCATTACTACGTGATCCAAACCAGAAAAAGCCCAGGATCTTGACAACAAGTAGCCGTAAAATGCGAAAGTGCGAGCCAGATAAGGGCAAATCCCAGACCTAACCGAGACATAACCGGCGTTATCCTCTAAAATATTAATCGCAACCAGGTTTAATTGACTGTTTCGGTGTGGTAGCGCATTACTACGTGATCCGAACCAGAAAAAGCCCAGGATCTTGCCAACAAGTAGGCGAAAAATGCGAAGGTACGAGCCAGATGAGGGCAAATCCCAGATCTAACCGAGACATAACCGGCGTTATCCTCTAAAATATTAATCGCAACCAGGTTTATTTGACTGTTTCGGTGTGGTACCACATTACTACGTGGTCCAAGCCAGAAAAAGGCCAGGATCTGACCAACAAGTATGCGAAAAATGCAAAAGTGCGAGCCAGATGAGGGCAAATACCAGACCTATCCCAGACATAGCCGGCGTTATCCTCTAAAATATTAATCGGAACCAGGTTTATTTGACTGTTTCAGTGTGGTACTACATTACTACGTGGTCCAAGCCAGAAAAAGGCCAACAAGTATGCGAAAAATGCAAAAGTGCGAGCCAGATGAGGGCAAATCCCAGACCTAACCGAGACATAAGCGGCGTTATCCTCTAAAATATTAATCGCAACCAGGTTTAATTGTCTGTTACGGTGTGGTACCGCATTACTACGTGATCCAAACCAGAAAAAGCCCAGGATCTTGACAACAAGTAGGCGAACAATGCGAAGGTACGAGCCAGATGATTGCAAATACCAGAACTAACCCAGCCATAACCAGCGTTATCCTCTAAGATACTAATCGGAACCAGCTTTTATTGCCGGTTTCAGTGTGGTACCACATTACTACGTGATACAGACCAGAAAAAGGCCAGGATCTGGCCAACAAGTATGCGAAAAATGCGAAAGTGCGAGCCAGATGAGGGCATATCCCAGACCTAACCGAGACATAACCGGCGTTATCCTCTAAAATATTAATCGGAACCAGGTTTAGTTGAATGTTTCAGTGTGGTACCTAATTACTACGTCATCCAAACCAGAAAAAGGCCAGCATCTAGCCATCAAGTATGCGATACATGCGAAAGTGCGAGCCAGATGAGGGCAAATCCCAGACCTAACCGAGACATAACCGGCGTTATCCTCTAAAATATTATACGCAACCAGGTTTAATTGACTGTTTCGGTGTGGCACCGCATTACTACACGATCCAAACCAGAAAAAGCCCTGGATCTGGCCAACAAGTATGCGAAAAATTCGAAAGTACGAGCCAGATGAGGGCAAATCCCAGACCTAACCGAGATATAACCAGCGTTATACTCTAAAATATTAATCGGAACCAGGTTTAATTAACTGTTTCAGTGTGGTACCGCATTACTACGTGATCCAATCCAGAAAAAGGCCAGGAACTGACCGACAAGTATGCGAAAAATGCGAAAGTACGAGCCAGATGAGGGGCAAATACCAGACCTAACCCAGACATAACCGTCGTTATCCTCTAAAATATTAATCGGAACCAGATTTAATTGACTGTTTCAGTGTGGTACCGCATTACTACGTGATCCAAACCAGAAAAAGGCCGGGAACTGGCCGACAAGTATGCGAAAAATGCGAAAGTGCGAGCCAGATAAGGGCAAATACCAGACCTAACCGAGACATAACCGGCGATATCCTTTAAAATATTAATCGCAACCTGGTTTAATTTACTGCTTCGGTGTGGAACCACATTATTACGGGATCCAAAGCAGAAAAAACCCAGGTTCTGGCCAACAAGTATGCGAAAAACGCGAAAGTATGAGGCAGATGATTGCGAATACCAGAACTAACCCAGACGTAACCTGCGTAATCCTCTAAAATACTATTCGGAACCAGCTTCTATTGACTGTATCAGTGTGGTACCACATTACTACGTGATCCAAGCCAGAAAAAGCCCAGGATCTGGCCAACAAGTATGCGCAAAATGCGAAAGTACGAACCAGATGAGGGCAAATCCCAGACCTAACCGAGACATAACCGACGTTATCCTCTAAAATTTTAATCGCATCCTGGATTAGTTGACTGCTTCGGTGTGGAACCACATTACTACGGGATCCAAACCACAAAAGGCCCAGGATCTGGCCAACAAGTAGGCGAAAAATGCGAAAGTACGAGCCAGATGAGGGCAAATACCAGACCTAACCCAGACATACACGGCGTTATCTTCTAAAATATTAATCGGAACCAGGTTTAATTGACTGTTTCAGTGTGGTACCACATTACTACGTGGTCAATGCCAGAGAAAGGCCAGGATTTGGCCAACAAGTATGCGAAAAATGCGAAAGTACGAACCAGATGAGGGCAGATAACAGACCTAACCCAAACACAACCGCCGTTATCCTCTAAAATATCAATCGCAAGCAGGTTTAATTGATTGTTTCGGTGTGGTACCGCATTACTACGTGATCCAAACCAGAAAAAGGCCAGTATCCGGCCAACAAGTATGCGAAAAATGCGAAAGTACGAGCCAGATGAGGGCAAATCCCAGACCTAACCGAGACATAACCGACGTTATCCTCTAAAATATTAATCGGAACCAGCTTTTATTGAGTGTTTCAGTGTGGTACCACATTACTACGTTATCCAAACAAGAAAAAACCCAGG
This sequence comes from Colletes latitarsis, assembly GCF_051014445.1. NCBI lineage: Eukaryota > Metazoa > Arthropoda > Insecta > Hymenoptera > Colletidae > Colletes > Colletes latitarsis. Next base: position 1,799,803 of record NC_135134.1, on the reverse strand, counting down.
ATCTGCCCAACAAGTATGCGAAAAACGCGTAAGTATGAGCCAGGTGATTGCTAATACCAGACCAAACCGAGACATAACCGGCGTTATCCTGTAAAATATTAATCGCAAACAGGTTTAATTGACTGTTTCGGTGTGGTACAGCATTACTACACGATCCAAACCAGAAAAAGCCCAGGACCTGGCCAACAAGTATGCGAAAAATGCGAAAGTACGAGCCAGATGAGGGCAAATCCCAGACCTAACCGAGACATAACAGGCGCTATCCTCTAAAATATTAATCGGAACCAGGTTTATTTGACTGTTTCAGTGTGGTACTACATTACTACGTGGTCCAATCCAGAAAAAGGCCAGGATCTGCCCAACAAGTATGCGAAAAATGCGAAAGTATGTGCCTGATGATTGCAAATACCAGAACTAACCCAAACATAACCAGCGTTATCCTCCAAAATATTAATCGTAACCAGGTTTAATTGACTGTTTCGGTGTGGAACCACATTACGACGGGATCCAAACCACAAAAAGCCCAGGATCTGGCCAACAAGTATGCGAAAAATGCGAAAGTACGAGCCAGATGAGGGCAAATCCCAGACCTAACCGAGACATACACGGCGTTATCTTCTAAAATATTAATCGGAACCAGGTTTAATTGACTGTTTCAGTGTGGTACCAGATTACTACGTGGTCAAAGCCAGAAAAAGGCCAGGATCTGGCCAACAAGTATGCTGAAAATGCGAAAGTACGAGCCAGGTGAGGGCAAATCCCAGACCTAACCGAGACATAACCGGCGTTATCCTCTAAAATATTAATCGCATCCTGGATTAGTTGACTGCTTCGGTGTGGAACCACATTACTACGGGATCCAAACCACAAAAGGCCCAGGATCTGGCCAACAAGTAGGCGAAAAATGCGAAAGTACGAGCCAGATGAGGGCAAATACCAGACCTAACCCAGACATACACGGCGTTATCTTCTAAAATATTAATCGGAACCAGGTTTAATTGACTGTTTCAGTGTGGTACCACATTACTACGTGGTCAATGCCAGAGAAAGGCCAGGATTTGGCCAACAAGTATGCGAAAAATGCGAAAGTACGAGCCAGATGAGGGCAAATCCCAGACCTAACCGAGACATAACCGACGTTATCCTCTAAAATATTAATCGCAACCAGGTTTAATCGACTGTTTCGGTGTGGTACCACATTACTACGTGGTCCAAGCCAGAAAAAGGCCAGGATCTGGCCAACAAGTATGCGAATAATGCGAAAGTACGAGCCAGATTTGGGCAAATACCAGACCTAACCCAGACATAACCGGCGTTATCCTCTAAAATATTAATCGGAACCAGGTTTAATTGACTGCTTCAGTGTGGTACCACATTACTACGTGGTCAAAGCCAGAAAAAGGCCAGGATCTGGCCAACAAGTTTGCGAAAAATGCGAATGTACGAGCCAGATGAGGGCAAATACCAGACCTAGCCCAGACATAACCGGCGTTATCCTCTAAAATATTAATCGGAACCAGGTTTAATTGACTGCTTCAGTGTGGTACCACATTACTACGTGGTCAAAGCCAGAAAAAGGCCAGGGTCTGGCCAACAAGTATGCGAATAATGCGAAAGTACGAGCCAGATGAGGGCAAATACCAGAACTATCCCAGACGTAACCTGCGTTATCCTCTAAAATACTATTCGGAACCAGCTTCTATTGACTGTTTCAGTGTGGTACCACATTACTACGTGATCCAAACCAGAAGAAGCCCAGGATCAGGCCAACAAGTATGCGAAAAATGCGATTGTATGAGCCAGATGATTGCAAATACCAGAACTAACCCAGACATAACCGGCGTTATCCTCTAAAATATTAATCGCATCCTGGATTAATTGACTGCTTCGGTGTGGAACCACATTACTGCGGGATTCAAACCAGAAAAAGCCCAGGATCTGGCCAACAAGTAAGCGTAAAATGCGAAAGTACGAGCCAGATGAGGGCAAATACCAGACCTAACCCAGACATAACCGGCGTTATCCTCTAAGATATGAATCGAAACCAGGTTTAATTGATTGTTTCCGTGTGGTACCGCATTACTACGTGATCCAAACCAGAAAAAGGCCAGGATCCGGCCAACAAGTATGCGAAAAACGCGAAAGTATAAGCCAGATGATTGCAAATACCAGAACTAACCCAGACATAACCAGCGGTGTCCTCACAAATACTAATCGGAACCAGCTTTTATTGACTGTTTCAGTGTGGTACCACATTACTACGTGGTCCAAGCCTGAAAAAGCCCAGGATCTGGCCAACAAGTACGCGAAATATGCGAAAGTACGAGCCAGTTGAGGACAAATCCCAGACCTAACCGAGACATAACCGGCGTTATCCTCTAAAATATTAATCGCAACCAGCTTTAAATGACTGTTTCGTTGTGGTACCGCATTACTACGTGATCCAAACCAGAAAAAGGCCAGGATCTGGCCAACAAGTATGCGAAAAATGTGAAAGTACGAGCCAGATGAGGGCAAATACCAGTCCTAACCCAGACACAACCGGCGTTATCCTCTAAAATACCAATCGAAGCAGGTTTATATGATTGTTTCGGTGTGGTACCGCATTACTACGTGATCCAAACCAGAAAAAGGCCAGGATCCGGCCAACAAGTATGCGAATAATGCTAAAGTACGAGCCAGATGAGGGCAAATACCAGACCTAACCCAGACATAACCGGCGTTATCCTCTAAGATATGAATCGAAACCAGGTTTAATTGATTGTTTCCATGTGGTACCGCATTACTACGTGATCCAAACCAGAAAAAGGCCAGGATCCGGCCAACAAGTATGCGAAAAACGCGAAAGTATAAGCCAGATGATTGCAAATACCAGAACTAACCCATACATAACCAGCGGTGGCCTCAAAAATACTAATCGGAACCAGCTTTTATTGACGGTTTCAGTGTGGTACCACATTACTACCTGATCCTAGCCTGAAAATGCCCAGGATCTTGCCAACAAGTATGCGAATAATTCGAAAGTACGAGCCAGATGAGGACAAATCCCAGACCTAACCGAGACATAACCGGCGTTATCCTCTAAAATATTAATTCGAACCAGGTTTGAATAACTGTTTCGGTGTGGTACCGCATTACTACGTGGTCCAAGCCAGAAAAAGGCCAGGATCTGCCCAACAAGTATGCGAAAATTGCGAATGTACGAGCCAGATGATTGCTAATACCAGACCAAGCCGAGACATAACCGGCGTTATCCTGTAAAATATTAATCGCAAACAGGTTTAATTGACTGTTTCGGTATGGTACCGCATTACTGCATGATCCAAAGAAGAAAAAACCCAGGATCTGCCCAACAAGTATGCGAAAAACGCGTAAGTATGAGCCAGATGATTGCAAATACCAGAACTAACCCAGACATAACCAGCGTTATACTCTAGAATGCTATTCGGAACCAGCTTTTATTGACATTGTGTTACCACAGTACTACGTGATCCAAGCCAGAAAAAGCCCAGGATCTGGCCAACAAGTATGCGAAAAGTGCGAAAGTACGAACCAGATGAGGGCAAATACCAGACCTAACCCAGACATAACCGGCGTTATCCCCTAAAATATTAATCGCAACCAGGTTTAATTGACTGTTTCGGTGTGGTACCGCATTACTACGTGGTCCAAGCCAGAAAAAGGCCAGGATCTGCCCAACAAGTATGCGAAAATTGCGAAAGTACGAGCCAGATGATTGCTAATATCAGACCAAACCGAGACATAACCGGCGTTATCCTGTAAAATATTAATCGCAAACAGGTTTAATTCACTGTTTCGGTGTGGTACCGCATTACTACATGATCCAAACCAGAAAAAGCCCTGGATCTGGCCAACAAGTATGCGAGAAATGCGAAAGTACGAGCCAGATGAGTGCAAATACCGGAACTAACCCAAACGTAACCAGCCTTATCCTCCAAACTATTAATCGGAACCAGCCTCTATTGAGTGTTTCAGTGTGGTACCACATTACTACGTTATCCAAACAAGAAAAAACCCAGGATCTGCCCAACAAGTATGCGAAAAACGCGTAAGTATGAGCCAGATGATTGCAAATACCAGAACTAACCCAGACATAACCAGCGTTATCCTCTAGAATGCTATTCGGAACCAGCTTTTATTGACAGTGTGTTACCACATTACTACGTGATCCAAGCGAGAAAAAGCCCAGGATCTGGCCAACAAGTATGCGAAAAATGCGAAAGTATGTGCCTGATGATTGCAAATACCAAAACTAACCCAAGCATAACCAGCGTTATCCTCCAAAATATTAATCGTAACCAGGTTTAATTGACTGTTTCGGTGTGGAACTACATTACGACGGGATCCAAATCACAAAAAACCCGAGATCTGGCCAACAAGTAAGCGAAAAATGTGAAAGTACGAGCCAGATGAGGGCAAATACCAGACCTAACCCAGACATAACCGGCGTTATCCTCTGTAATATTAATCGGAACCAGGCTTAGTTGACTGTTTCAGTGTGGTACCACATTACTACGTTATCCAAACCAGAAAAAACCCTGGATCTGGCCAACAAGTATTTGAAAAATGCGAAAGTACGAGCCAGATGAGGGCAAATCGCAGACCTAACCGAGACATAACCGGCGCTATCCTCTAAAATATTAATCGCAACCAGTTTTAATTGACTGCTTCGATGTGGTACCACAATACTTCGTGGTCAAAGCCAGAAAAAGGCCAGGAACTGACCGACAAGTATGCGAAAAATGCGAAAGTACGAGCCAGATGAGGGGCAAATACTAGACCTAACCCCGACATAACCGGCGTTATCCTCTAAAATATTATTCGGAACCAGGTTTAATTGACTGTTTCGGTGTGGTACCACATTACTACGTGATCCAAGCGAGAAAAAGCCCAGGATCTGGCCAACAAGTATGCGAAAATTGCGAAAGTACGAGCCAGATGAGGGCAAATCCCAGACCTAACCGAGACTTAACCGACGTTATCCTCTAAAATATTAATCGCAACCAGCTTTAATTGACTGTTTAGGTGTGCTACCGCATTACTACATGATCCAAACCAGAAAAAGGCCAGGATCTGGCCAACAAGTATGCGAAAAATGCGAAAGTATGTGCCTGATGATTGCAAATACCAGAACTAACCCAAGCATAACCAGCGTTATCCTCCAAAATATTAATCGTAACCAGGTTTACTTGACTGTTTCGGTGTGGAACTACATTACGACGGGATCCAAATCACAAAAAACCCGAGATCTGGCCAACAAGTAAGCGAAAAATGTGAAAGTACGAGCCAGATGAGGGCAAATACCAGACCTAACCCAGACACAACCGGCGTTATCCCCTAAAATATTAATCGCAACCAGGTTCAATTGACTGTTTCGGTGTGGAATCACATTAGTACGGGATCCAAAGCAGAAAAAACCCAGAGTCTGGCCAACAAGTATGTGAAAAACGCGAAAGTATGAGCCAGATGAGGGCAAATACCAGACCTAACCCTGACATTACCGGCGTTATCCTCTAAAATATTAATCGGAACCTGCTTTTATTGACTGTTTCGGTGTGGGGCCACATTACTACGTGGACCAAGTCAGAATAATGCCAGGATCTGGCCAACAAGTATGGGAAAGATGCGAAAGTACGAGCCACATGAGGGCAAATCCCAGACCTAACCGAGACATAACCGGCGTTATCCTGTAAAATATTAATAGCATCCTGGATTAATTGAATGTTTCAGTGTGGTACCAGATTACTACGTGGTCAAAGCCAGAAAAAGGCCAGGATTTGGCCAACAAGTATGCGAAAAATGCAAAAGTACGAGCCAGATGAGGGCAAATCCCAGACCTAACCGAGACATAACCGGCGATATCCTTTAAAATATTAATCGCAACCTGGTTTAATTTACTGCTTCGGTGTGGAACCACATTATTACGTGATCCAAACCAGAAAAAGCCCAGGATCTGGCCAACAAGTATGCGAAAAATGGGAAAGTACGAACCAGATGAGGGCAAATCCCAGACCTAACCGAGACATAACCGGCGTTATCCTCTAAAGTATTAATCGGAACCAGGTATAATTGACTGTTTCAGTGAGGTACCTCATTACTACGTTATCCAAACCAGAAAACACCCAGGATCTGGCCAACAAGTATTTGAAAAATGCGAAAGTACGAGCCAGCTGAGGGCAAATCCCAGACCTTACCGAGACATAACTGGCGCTATCCTCTAAAATATTAGTCGCAACCAGGCTTAATTGACTGCTTCGATGTGGTACCACAATACTACGCGGACAAAGCCAGAAAAAGGCCAGGATCTGGCCAACAAGTATGCGAAAAATGCGAAAGTACGAGCCAGGTGAGGGCAAATACCAGACCTAACCCAGACATAACCGGCGTTATCCTCTGTAATATTAATCGGAACCAGGCTTAGTTGACTGTTTCAGTGTGGTACCACATTACTACGTTATCCAAACCAGAAAAAACCCAGGATCTGGCCAACAAGTATTTGAAAAATGCGAAAGTACGAGCCAGATGGGGGCAAATCCCAGACCTAACCGAGACATAACCGGCGCTATCCTCTAAAATAATAATCGCAACCAGTTTTAATTGACTGCTTCGATGTGGTACCACAATACTACGTGGTCAAAGCCAGAAAAAGGCCAGGATCTGGCCAACAAGTATGCGAAAAACGCAAAAGTATGTGCCAGATGATTGCGAATACCACAACTAACCCAGACGTAACCTGCGTTATCCTCTAAAATACTATTCGGAACCAGCTTCTATTGACTGTTTCAGTGTGGTACCACATTACTACGTGATCCGAGCCAGAAAAAGCCCAGGATCTGGCCAACAAGTAAGCGAAAAATGCGAAAGTACGAGCCAGATGAGGGCAAATACCAGACCTAACCCAGACATAACCGGCGTTATCCTCTAAAATATTAATTCAAACCAGGTTTAATTGACTGTTTCAGTGTGGTACCACATTACTACGTGGTCAATGCCAGAGAAAGGCCAGGATCTGGCCAACAAGTATGGGAAAAATGCGAAAGTACGAGCCAGATGAGGGTAAATCCTAGACCTAACCGAGACATAACCGACGTTATCCTGTAAAATATTAATCGCAAACAGGTTTAATTGACTGTTTCGGTGTGGTACTGCATTACTGCATGATCCAAACAAGAAAAAACCCAGGATCTGCCCAACAAGTATGCGAAAAACGCGTAAGTATGAGCCAGATGATTGCAAATACCAGAACTAACCCAGACATAACCAGCGTTATCCTCTAGAATGCTATTCGGAACCAGCTTTTATTGACATTGTGTTACCACAGTACTACGTGATCCAAGCCAGAAAAAGCCCAGGATCTGGCCAACAAGTATGCGAAAAGTGCGAAAGTACGAGCCAGATGAGGGCAAATCCCAGACCTAACCGAGACATAACCGGCGTTATCCTGTAAAATATTAATCGCAACCAGCTTTAATTGACTGTTTAGGTGTGCTACCGCATTACTACGTGATCGAAACCAGAAAAAGGCCAGGATCTGGCCAACAAGTATGCGAAAAATGCGAAAGTGTGTGCCTGATGATTGCAAATACCAGAACTAACCCAAACATAACCAGCGTTATCCTCCAAAATATTAATCGTAACCAGGTTTAATTGACTGTTCCGGTGTGGAACCACATTACGACGGAATCCAAACCACAAAAAACCCGAGATCTGGCCAACAAGTAAGCGAAAAATGCGAAAGTACGAACCAGATGAGGGCAAATACCAGACCTAACCCAGACATAACCGGCGTTATCCCCTAAAATATTAATCGCAACCAGGTTTAATTGACTGTTTCGGTGTGGTACCGCATTACTACGTGGTCCAAGCCAGAAAAAGGCCAGGATCTGCCCAACAAGTATGCGAAAATTGCGAAAGTACGAGCCAGATGATTGCTAATATCAGACCAAACCGAGACATAACCGGCGTTATCCTGTAAAATATTAATCGCAAACAGGTTTAATTCATTGTTTCGGTGTGGTACCGCATTACTACATGATCCAAACCAGAAAAAGCCCTGGATCTGGCCAACAAGTATGCGAGAAATGCGAAAGTACGAGCCAGATGAGTGCAAATACCAGAACTAACCCAAACGTAACCAGCGTTATCCTCCAAACTATTAATCGGAACCAGCTTCTATTGAGTGTTTCAGTGTGGTACCACATTACTACGTTATCCAAACAAGAAAAAACCCAGGATCTGCCCAACAAGTATGCGAAAAACGCGTAAGTATGAGCCAGATGATTGCAAATACCAGAACTAACCCAGACATAACCAGCGTTATCCTCTAGAATGCTATTCGGAACCAGCTTTTATTGACAGTGTGTTACCACATTACTACGTGATCCAAGCGAGAAAAAGCCCAGGATCTGGCCAACAAGTATGCGAAAAATGCGAAGGTATGTGCCTGATGATTGCAAATACCAGAACTAACCCAAACATAACCAGCGTTATCCTCCAAAATATTAATCGTAACCAGGTTTAATTGACTGTTTCGGTGTGGAACTATATTACGACGGGATCCAAATCACAAAAAACCCGAGATCTGGCCAACAAGTAAGCGAAAAATGTGAAAGTACGAGCCAGATGAGGGCAAATACCAGACCTAACCCAGACATAACCGGCGTTATCCTCTGTAATATTAATCGGAACCAGGCTTAGTTGACTGTTTCAGTGTGGTACCACATTACTACGTTATCCAAACCAGAAAAAACCCTGGATCTGGCCAACAAGTATTTGAAAAATGCGAAAGTACGAGCCAGATGAGGGCAAATCCCAGACCTAACCGAGACATAACCGGCGCTATCCTCTAAATTATTAATCGCAACCAGTTTTAATTGACTGCTTCGATGTGGTACCACAATACTTCGTGGTCAAAGCCAGAAAAAGGCCAGGAACTGACCGACAAGTATGCGAAAAATGCGAAAGTACGAGCCAGATGAGGGGCAAATACTAGACCTAACCCCGACATAACCGGCGTTATCCTCTAAAATATTATTCGGAACCAGGTTTAATTGACTGTTTCGGTGTGGTACCACATTACTACGTGATCCAAGCGAGAAAAAGCCCAGGATCTGGCCAACAAGTATGCGAAAATTGCGAAAGTACGAGCCAGATGAGGGCAAATCCCAGACCTAACCGAGACTTAACCGGCGTTATCCTCTAAAATATTAATCGCAACCAGCTTTAATTGACCGTTTAGGTGTGCTACCGCATTACTACATGATCCAAACCAGAAAAAGGCCAGGATCTGGCCAACAAGTATGCGAAAAATGCGAAAGTATGTGCCTGATGATTGCAAATACCAGAACTAACCCAAGCATAACCAGCGTTATCCTCCAAAATATTAATCGTAACCAGGTTTACTTGACTGTTTCGGTGTGGAACTACATTACGACGGGATCCAAATCACAAAAAACCCGAGATCTGGCCAACAAGTAAGCGAAAAATGTGAAAGTACGAGCCAGATGAGGGCAAATACCAGACCTAACCCAGACATAACCGGCGTTATCCCCTAAAATATTAATCGCAACCAGTTTCAATTGACTGTTTCGGTGTGGAACCACATTATTACGTGATCCAAACCAGAAAAAGCCCAGGATCTGGCCAACAAGTATGCGAAAAATGGGAAAGTACGAACCAGATGAGGGCAAATCCCAGACCTAACCGAGACATAACCGGCGTTATCCTCTAAAGTATTAATCGGAACCAGGTATAATTGACTGTTTCAGTGAGGTACCACATTACTACGTTATCCAAACCAGAAAAAACCCAGGATCTGGCCAACAAGTATTTGAAAAATGCGAAAGTACGAGCCAGCTGAGGGCAAATCCCAGACCTAACCGGGACATAACTGGCGCTATCCTCTAAAATATTAATCGCAACCAGGCTTAATTGACTGCTTCGATGTGGTACCACAATACTACGCGGACAAAGCCAGAAAAAGGCCAGGATCTGGCCAACAAGTATGCGAAAAATGCGAAAGTACGAGCCAGGTGAGGGCAAATACCAGACCTAACCCAGACATAACCGGCGTTATCCTCTGTAATATTAATCGGAACCAGGCTTAGTTGACTGTTTCAGTGTGGTACCACATTACTACGTTATCCAAACCAGAAAAAACCCAGGATCTGGCCAACAAGTATTTGAAAAATGCGAAAGTACGAGCCAGATGGGGGCAAATCCCAGACCTAACCGAGACATAACCGGCGCTATCCTCTAAAATAATAATCGCAACCAGTTTTAATTGACTGCTTCGATGTGGTACCACAATACTACGTGGTCAAAGCCAGAAAAAGGCCAGGATCTGGCCAACAAGTATGCGAAAAATGCGAAAGTACGAGCCAGATGAGGGCAAATCCCAGACCTAACCGAGACATAACCGACGTTATCCTCTAAAATATTAATCGCAACCAGGTTTAATCGGCTGTTTCGGTGTGGTACCACATTACTACGTGGTCCAAGCCAGAAAAAGCCCAGGATCTGGCCAACAAGTATGCGAATAATGCTAAAGTACGAGCCAGATGAGGGCAAATACCAGACCTAACCCAGACATAACCGGCGTTATCCTCTAAGATATGAATCGAAACCAGGTTTAATTGATTGTTTCCGTGTGGTACCGCATTACTACGTGATCCAAACCAGAAAAAGGCCAGGATCCGGCCAACAAGTATGCGAAAAACGCGAAAGTATAAGCCAGATGATTGCAAATACCAGAACTAACCCATACATAACCAGCGGTGGCCTCAAAAATACTAATCGGAACCAGCTTTTATTGACGGTTTCAGTGTGGTACCACATTACTACCTGATCCTAGCCTGAAAATGCCCAGGATCTTGCCAACAAGTATGCGAATAATTCGAAAGTACGAGCCAGATGAGGACAAATCCCAGACCTAACCGAGACATAACCGGCGTTATCCTCTAAAATATTAATCCCAACCAGGTTTGAATAACTGTTTCGGTGTGGTACCGCATTACTACGTGGTCCAAGCCAGAAAAAGGCCAGGATCTGCCCAACAAGTATGCGAAAATTGCGAATGTACGAGCCAGATGATTGCTAATACCAGACCAAGCCGAGACATAACCGGCGTTATCCTGTAAAATATTAATCGCAAACAGGTTTAATTGACTGTTTCGGTGTGGTACCGCATTACTGCATGATCCAAAGAAGAAAAAACCCAGGATCTGCCCAACAAGTATGCGAAAAACGCGTAAGTATGAGCCAGATGATTGCAAATACCAGAACTAACCCAGACATAACCAGCGTTATCCTCTAGAATGCTATTCGGAACCAGCTTTTATTGACATTGTGTTACCACAGTACTACGTGATCCAAGCGAGAAAAAGCCCAGGATCTGGCCAACAAGTATGCGAAAAATGCGAAAGTATGTGCCTGATGATTGCAAATACCAGAACTAACCCAAGCATAACCAGCGTTATCCTCCAAAATATTAATCGTAACCAGGTTTACTTGACTGTTTCGGTGTGGAACTACATTACGACGGGATCCAAATCACAAAAAACCCGAGATCTGGCCAACAAGTAAGCGAAAAATGTGAAAGTACGAGCCAGATGAGGGCAAATACCAGACCTAACCCAGACATAACCGGCGTTATCCCCTAAAATATTAATCGCAACCAGGTTCAATTGACTGTTTCGGTGTGGAATAACATTAGTACGGGATCCAAAGCAGAAAAAACCCAGAGTCTGGCCAACAAGTATGTGAAAAACGCGAAAGTATGAGCCAGATGAGGGCAAATACCAGACCTAACCCTGACATTACCGGCGTTATCCTCTAAAATATTAATCGGAACCAGCTTTTATTGACTGTTTCGGTGTGGGGCCACATTACTACGTGGACCAAGTCAGAATAATACCAGGATCTGGCCAACAAGTATGGGAAAGATGCGAAAGTACGAGCCACATGAGGGCAAATCCCAGACCTAACCGAGACATAACCGGCGTTATCCTGTAAAATATTAATAGCATCCTGGATTAATTGAATGTTTCAGTGTGGTACCAGATTACTACGTGGTCAAAGCCAGAAAAAGGCCAGGATTTTGCCAACAAGTATGCGAAAAATGCAAAAGCACGAGCCAGATGAGGGCAAATCCCAGACCTAACCGAGACATAACCGGCGATATCCTTTAAAATATTAATCGCAACCTGGTTTAATTTACTGCTTCGGTGTGGAACCACATTATTACATGATCCAAACCAGAAAAAGCCCAGGATCTGGCCAACAAGTATGCGAAAAATGGGAAAGTACGAACCAGATGAGGGCAAATCCCAGACCTAACCGAGACATAACCGGCGTTATCCTCTAAAGTATTAATCGGAACCAGGTATAATTGACTGTTTCAGTGAGGTACCACATTACGACGTTATCCAAACCAGAAAAAACCCAGGATCTGGCCAACAAGTATTTGAAAAATGCGAAAGTACGAGCCAGATGGGGGCAAATCCCAGACCTAACCGAGACATAACTGGCGCTATCCTCTAAAATATTAATCGCAACCAGGCTTAATTGACTGCTTCGATGTGGTACCACAATACTACGTGGACAAAGCCAGAAAAAGGCCAGGATCTGGCCAACAAGTATGCGAAAAATGCGAAAGTACGAGCCAGGTGAGGGCAAATACCAGACCAAACCCAGACATAACCGGCGTTATCCTCTGTAATATTAATCGGAACCAGGCTTAGTTGACTGTTTCAGTGTGGTACCACATTACTACGTTATCCAAACCAGAAAAAACCCAGGATCTGGCCAACAAGTATTTGAAAAATGCGAAAGTACGAGCCAGATGGGGGCAAATCCCAGACCTAACCGAGACATAACCGGCGCTATCCTCTAAAATAATAATCGCAACCAGTTTTAATTGACTGCTTCGATGTGGTACCACAATACTACGTGGTCAAAGCCTGAAAAAGGCCAGGATCTGGCCAACAAGTATGCGAAAAACGCAAAAGTATGTGCCAGATGATTGCGAATACCACAACTAACCCAGACGTAACCTGCGTTATCCTCTAAAATACTATTCGGAACCAGCTTCTATTGACTGTTTCAGTGTGGTACCACATTACTACGTGATCCGAGCCAGAAAAAGCCCAGGATCTGGCCAACAAGTAAGCGAAAAATGCGAAAGTACGAGCCAGATGAGGGCAAATACCAGACCTAACCCAGACATAACCGGCGTTATCCTCTAAAATATTAATTCAAACCAGGTTTAATTGACTGTTTCAGTGTGGTACCACATTACTACGTGGTCAATGCCAGAGAAAGGCCAGGATCTGGCCAACAAGTATGGGAAAAATGCGAAAGTACGAGCCAGATGAGGGTAAATCCTAGACCTAACCGAGACATAACCGACGTTATCCTGTAAAATATTAATCGCAAACAGGTTTAATTGACTGTTTCGGTGTGGTACTGCATTACTGCATGATCCAAACAAGAAAAAACCCAGGATCTGCCCAACAAGTATGCGAAAAACGCGTAAGTATGAGCCAGATGATTGCAAATACCAGAACTAACCCAGACATAACCAGCGTTATCCTCTAGAATGCTATTCGGAACCAGCTTTTATTGACATTGTGTTACCACAGTACTACGTGATCCAAGCCAGAAAAAGCCCAGGATCTGGCCAACAAGTATGCGAAAAGTGCGAAAGTACGAGCCAGATGAGGGCAAATCCCAGACCTAACCGAGACATAACCGGCGTTATCCTGTAAAATATTAATCGCAACCAGCTTTAATTGACTGTTTAGGTGTGCTACCGCATTACTACGTGATCGAAACCAGAAAAAGGCCAGGATCTGGCCAACAAGTATGCGAAAAATGCGAAAGTGTGTGCCTGATGATTGCAAATACCAGAACTAACCCAAACATAGCCAGCGTTATCCTCCAAAATATTAATCGTAACCAGGTTTAATTGACTGTTCCGGTGTGGAACCACATTACGACGGAATCCAAACCACAAAAAACCCGAGATCTGGCCAACAAGTAAGCGAAAAATGCGAAAGTACGAACCAGATGAGGGCAAATACCAGACCTAACCCAGACATAACCGGCGTTATCCCCTAAAATATTAATCGCAACCAGGTTTAATTGACTGTTTCGGTGTGGTACCGCATTACTACGTGGTCCAAGCCAGAAAAAGGCCAGGATCTGCCCAACAAGTATGCGAAAATTGCGAAAGTACGAGCCAGATGATTGCTAATATCAGACCAAACCGAGACATAACCGGCGTTATCCTGTAAAATATTAATCGCAAACAGGTTTAATTCACTGTTTCGGTGTGGTACCGCATTACTACATGATCCAAACCAGAAAAAGCCCTGGATCTGGCCAACAAGTATGCGAGAAATGCGAAAGTACGAGCCAGATGAGTGCAAATACCAGAACTAACCCAAACGTAACCAGCGTTATCCTCCAAACTATTAATCGGAACCAGCTTCTATTCAGTGTTTCAGTGTGGTACCACATTACTACGTTATCCAAACAAGAAAAAACCCAGGATCTGCCCAACAAGTATGCGAAAAACGCGTAAGTATGAGCCAGATGATTGCAAATACCAGAACTAACCCAGACATAACCAGCGTTATCCTCTAGAATGCTATTCGGAACCAGCTTTTATTGACAGTGTGTTACCACATTACTACGTGATCCAAGCGAGAAAAAGCCCAGGATCTGGCCAACAAGTATGCGAAAAATGCGAAAGTATGTGCCTGATGATTGCAAATACCAGAACTAACCCAAACATAACCAGCGTTATCCTCCAAAATATTAATCGTAACCAGGTTTAATTGACTGTTTCGGTGTGGAACTACATTACGACGGGATCCAAATCACAAAAAACCCGAGATCTGGCCAACAAGTAAGCGAAAAATGTGAAAGTACGAGCCAGATGAGGGCAAATACCAGACCTAACCCAGACATAACCGGCGTTATCCTCTGTAATATTAATCGGAACCAGGCTTAGTTGACTGTTTCAGTGTGGTACCACATTACTACGTTATCCAAACCAGAAAAAACCCTGGATCTGGCCAACAAGTATTTGAAAAATGCGAAAGTACGAGCCAGATGAGGGCAAATCCCAGACCTAACCGAGACATAACCGGCGCTATCCTCTAAATTATTAATCGCAACCAGTTTTAATTGACTGCTTCGATGTGGTACCACAATACTTCGTGGTCAAAGCCAGAAAAAGGCCAGGAACTGACCGACAAGTATGCGAAAAATGCGTAAGTACGAGCCAGATGAGGGCAAATCCCAGACCTAACCGAGACTTAACCGGCGTTATCCTCTAAAATATTAATCGCAACCAGCTTTAATAAACCGTTTAGGTGTGCTACCGCATTACTACATGATCCAAACCAGAAAAAGGCCAGGATCTGGCCAACAAGTATGCGAAAAATGCGAAAGTATGTGCCTGATGATTGCAAATACCAGAACTAACCCAAGCATAACCAGCGTTATCCTCCAAAATATTAATCGTAACCAGGTTTACTTGACTGTTTCGGTGTGGAACTACATTACGACGGGATCCAAATCACAAAAAACCCGAGATCTGGCCAACAAGTAAGCGAAAAATGTGAAAGTACGAGCCAGATGAGGGCAAATACCAGACCTAACCCAGACATAACCGGCGTTATCCCCTAAAATATTAATCGCAACCAGGTTCAATTGACTGTTTCGGTGTGGAACCACATTATTACGTGATCCAAACCAGAAAAAGCCCAGGATCTGGCCAACAAGTATGCGAAAAATGGGAAAGTACGAACCAGATGAGGGCAAATCCCAGACCTAACCGAGACATAACCGGCGTTATCCTCTAAAGTATTAATCGGAACCAGGTATAATTGACTGTTTCAGTGAGGTACCACATTACTACGTTATCCAAACCAGAAAAAACCCAGGATCTGGCCAACAAGTATTTGAAAAATGCGAAAGTACGAGCCAGCTGAGGGCAAATCCCAGACCTAACCGAGACATAACTGGCGCTATCCTCTAAAATATTAATCGCAACCAGGCTTAATTGACTGCTTCGATGTGGTACCACAATACTACGCGGACAAAGCCAGAAAAAGGCCAGGATCTGGCCAACAAGTATGCGAAAAATGCGAAAGTACGAGCCAGGTGAGGGCAAATACCAGACCTAACCCAGACATAACCGGCGTTATCCTCTGTAATATTAATCGGAACCAGGCTTAGTTGACTGTTTCAGTGTGGTACCACATTACTACGTTATCCAAACCAGAAAAAACCCAGGATCTGGCCAACAAGTATTTGAAAAATGCGACAGTACGAGCCAGATGGGGGCAAATCCCAGACCTAACCGAGACATAACCGGCGCTATCCTCTAAAATAATAATCGCAACCAGTTTTAATTGACTGCCTCGATGTGGTACCACAATACTACGTGGTCAAAGCCAGAAAAAGGCCAGGATCTGGCCAACAAGTATGCGAAAAACGCGAAAGTATGTGCCAGATGATTGCGAATACCACAACTAACCCAGACGTAACCTGCGTTATCCTCTAAAATACTATTCGGAACCAGCTTCTATTGACTGTTTCAGTGTGGTACCACATTACTACGTGATCCGAGCCAGAAAAAGCCCAGGATCTGGCCAACAAGTAAGCGAAAAATGCGAAAGTACGAGCCAGATGAGGGCAAATACCAGACCTAACCCAGACATAACCGGCGTTATCCTCTAAAATATTAATTCAAACCAGGTTTAATTGACTGTTTCAGTGTGGTACCACATTACTACGTGGTCAATGCCAGAGAAAGGCCAGGATCTGGCCTACAAGTATGGGAAAAATGCGAAAGTACGAGCCAGATGAGGGTAAATCCTAGACCTAACCGAGACATAACCGACGTTATCCTGTAAAATATTAATCGCAAACAGGTTTAATTGACTGTTTCGGTGTGGTACCGCATTACTGCATGATCCAAACAAGAAAAAACCCAGGATCTGCCCAACAAGTATGCGAAAAACGCGTAAGTATGAGCCAGATGATTGCAAATACCAGAACTAACCCAGACATAACCAGCGTTATCCTCTAGAATGCTATTCGGAACCAGCTTTTATTGACATTGTGTTACCACAGTACTACGTGATCCAAGCCAGAAAAAGCCCAGGATCTGGCCAACAAGTATGCGAAAAGTGCGAAAGTACGAGCCAGATGAGGGCAAATCCCAGACCTAACCGAGACATAACCGGCGTTATCCTGTAAAATATTAATCGCAAACAGGTTTAATTCACTGTTTCGGTGTGGTACCGCATTACTACATGATCCAAACCAGAAAAAGCCCTGGATCTGGCCAACAAGTATGCGAGAAATGCGAAAGTACGAGCCAGATGAGTGCAAATACCAGAACTAACCCAAACGTAACCAGCGTTATCCTCCAAACTATTAATCGGAACCAGCCTCTATTGAGTGTTTCAGTGTGGTACCACATTACTACGTTATCCAAACAAGAAAAAACCCAGGATCTGCCCAACAAGTATGCGAAAAACGCGTAAGTATGAGCCAGATGATTGCAAATACCAGAACTAACCCAGACATAACCAGCGTTATCCTCTAGAATGCTTTTCGGAACCAGCTTTTATTGACAGTGTGTTACCACATTACTACGTGATCCAAGCGAGAAAAAGCCCAGGATCTGGCCAACAAGTATGCGAAAAATGCGAAAGTATGTGCCTGATGATTGCAAATACCAGAACTAACCCAAACATAACCAGCGTTATCCTCCAAAATATTAATCGTAACCAGGTTTAATTGACTGTTTCGGTGTGGAACTACATTACGACGGGATCCAAATCACAAAAAACCCGAGATCTGGCCAACAAGTAAGCGAAAAATGTGAAAGTACGAGCCAGATGAGGGCAAATACCAGACCTAACCCAGACATAACCGGCGTTATCCTCTGTAATATTAATCGGAACCAGGCTTAGTTGACTGTTTCAGTGTGGTACCACATTACTACGTTATCCAAACCAGAAAAAACCCTGGATCTGGCCAACAAGTATTTGAAAAATGCGAAAGTACGAGCCAGATGAGGGCAAATCGCAGACCTAACCGAGGCATAACCGGCGCTATCCTCTAAAATATTATTCGGAACCAGGTTTAATTGACTGTTTCGGTGTGGTACCACATTACTACGTGATCCAAGCGAGAAAAAGCCCAGGATCTGGCCAACAAGTATGCGAAAATTGCGAAAGTACGAGCCAGATGAGGGCAAATCCCAGACCTAACCGAGACTTAACCGGCGTTATCCTCTAAAATATTAATCGCAACCAGCTTTAATTGACTGTTTAGGTGTGCTACCGCATTACTACATGATCCAAACCAGAAGAAGGCCAGGATCTGGCCAACAAGTATGCGAAAAATGCGAAAGTATGTGCCTGATGATTGCAAATACCAGAACTAACCCAAGCATAACCAGCGTTATCCTCCAAAATATTAATCGTAACCAGGTTTACTTGACTGTTTCGGTGTGGAACTACATTACGACGGGATCCAAATCACAAAAAACCCGAGATCTGGCCAACAAGTAAGCGAAAAATGTGAAAGTACGAGCCAGATGAGGGCAAATACCAGACCTAACCCAGACACAACCGGCGTTATCCCCTAAAATATTAATCGCAACCAGGTTCAATTGACTGTTTCGGTGTGGAATCACATTAGTACGGGATCCAAAGCAGAAAAAGCCCAGGATCTGGCCAACAAGTATGCGAAAAATGGGAAAGTACGAACCAGATGAGGGCAAATCCCAGACCTAACCGAGACATAACCGGCGTTATCCTCTAAAGTATTAATCGGAACCAGGTATAATTGACTGTTTCAGTGAGGTACCACATTACTACGTTATCCAAACCAGAAAAAACCCAGGATCTGGCCAACAAGTATTTGAAAAATGCGAAAGTACGAGCCAGCTGAGGGCAAATCCCAGACCTAACCGAGACATAACTGGCGCTATCCTCTAAAATATTAATCGCAACCAGGCTTAATTGACTGCTTCGATGTGGTACCACAATACTACGCGGACAAAGCCAGAAAAAGGCCAGGATCTGGCCAACAAGTATGCGAAAAATGCGAAAGTACGAGCCAGGTGAGGGCAAATACCAGACCTAACCCAGACATAACCGGCGTTATCCTCTGTAATATTAATCGGAACCAGGCTTAGTTGACTGTTTCAGTGTGGTACCACATTACTACGTGATCCGAGCCAGAAAAAGCCCAGGATCTGGCCAACAAGTAAGCGAAAAATGCGAAAGTACGAGCCAGATGAGGGCAAATACCAGACCTAACCCAGACATAACCGGCGTTATCCTCTAAAATATTAATTCAAACCAGGTTTAATTGACTGTTTCAGTGTGGTACCACATTACTACGTGGTCATTGCCAGAGAAAGGCCAGGATCTGGCCAACAAGTATGGGAGAAATGCGAAAGTACGAGCCAGATGAGGGTAAATCCTAGACCTAACCGAGACATAACCGACGTTATCCTGTAAAATATTAATCGCAAACAGGTTTAATTGACTGTTTCGGTGTGGTACCGCATTACTGCGTGATCCAAACAAGAAAAAACCCAGGATCTGCCCAACAAGTATGCGAAAAACGCGTAAGTATGAGCCAGATGATTGCAAATACCAGAACTAACCCAGACATAACCAGCGTTATCCTCTAGAATGCTATTCGGAACCAGCTTTTATTGACATTGTGTTACCACAGTACTACGTGATCCAAGCCAGAAAAAGCCCAGGATCTGGCCAACAAGTATGCGAAAAGTGCGAAAGTACGAGCCAGATGAGGGCAAATCCCAGACCTAACCGAGACATAACCGGCGTTATCCTGTAAAATATTAATCGCAACCAGCTTTAATTGACTGTTTAGGTGTGCTACCGCATTACTACGTGATCGAAACCAGAAAAAGGCCAGGATCTGGCCAACAAGTATGCGAAAAATGCGAAAGTGTGTGCCTGATGATTGCAAATACCAGAACTAACCCAAACATAACCAGCGTTATCCTCCGAAATATTAATCGTAACCAGGTTTAATTGACTGTTTCGGTGTGGAACCACATTACGACGGAATCCAAACCACAAAAAACCCGAGATCTGGCCAACAAGTAAGCGAAAAATGCGAAAGTACGAACCAGATGAGGGCAAATACCAGACCTAACCCAGACATAACCGGCGTTATCCCCTAAAATATTAATCGCAACCAGGTTTAATTGACTGTTTCGGTGTGGTACCGCATTACTACGTGGTCCAAGCCAGAAAAAGGCCAGGATCTGCCCAACAAGTATGCGAAAATTGCGAAAGTACGAGCCAGATGATTGCTAATATCAGACCAAACCGAGACATAACCGGCGTTATCCTGTAAAATATTAATCGCAAACAGGTTTAATTCACTGTTTCGGTGTGGTACCGCATTGCTACATGATCCAAACCAGAAAAAGCCCTGGATCTGGCCAACAAGTATGCGAGAAATGCGAAAGTACGAGCCAGATGAGTGCAAATACCAGAACTAACCCAAACGTAACCAGCGTTATCCTCCAAACTATTAATCGGAACCAGCTTCTATTGAGTGTTTCAGTGTGGTACCACATTACTACGTTATCCAAACAAGAAAAAACCCAGGATCTGCCCAACAAGTATGCGAAAAACGCGTAAGTATGAGCCAGATGATTGCAAATACCAGAACTAACCCAGACATAACCAGCGTTATCCTCTAGAATGCTATTCGGAACCAGCTTTTATTGACAGTGTGTTACCACATTACTACGTGATCCAAGCGAGAAAAAGCCCAGGATCTGGCCAACAAGTATGCGAAAAATGCGAAAGCATGTGCCTGATGATTGCAAATACCAGAACTAACCCAAACATAACCAGCGTTATCCTCCAAAATATTAATCGTAACCAGGTTTAATTGACTGTTTCGGTGTGGAACTACATTACGACGGGATCCAAATCACAAAAAACCCGAGATCTGGCCAACAAGTAAGCGAAAAATGTGAAAGTACGAGCCAGATGAGGGCAAATACCAGACCTAACCCAGACATAACCGGCGTTATCCTCTGTAATATTAATCGGAACCAGGCTTAGTTGACTGTTTCAGTGTGGTACCACATTACTACGTTATCCAAACCAGAAAAAACCCTGGATCTGGCCAACAAGTATTTGAAAAATGCGAAAGTACGAGCCAGATGAGGGCAAATCCCAGACCTAACCGAGACATAACCGGCGCTATCCTCTAAAATATTAATCGCAACCAGTTTTAATTGACTGCTTCGATGTGGTACCACAATACTTCGTGGTCAAAGCCAGAAAAAGGCCAGGAACTGACCGACAAGTATGCGAAAAATGCGAAAGTACGAGCCAGATGAGGGGCAAATACTAGACCTAACCCCGACATAACCGGCGTTATCCTCTAAAATATTATTCGGAACCAGGTTTAGTTGACTGTTTCGGTGTGGTACCACATTACTACGTGATCCAAGCGAGAAAAAGCCCAGGATCTGGCCAACAAGTATGCGAAAATTGCGAAAGTACGAGCCAGATGAGGGCAAATCCCAGACCTAACCGAGACTTAACCGGCGTTATCCTCTAAAATATTAATCGCAACCAGCTTTAATTGACCGTTTAGGTGTGCTACCGCATTACTACATGATCCAAACCAGAAAAAGGCCAGGATCTGGCCAACAAGTATGCGAAAAATGCGAAAGTATGTGCCTGATGATTGCAAATACCAGAACTAACCCAAGCATAACCAGCGTTATCCTCCAAAATATTAATCGTAACCAGGTTTACTTGACTGTTTCGGTGTGGAACTACATTACGACGGGATCCAAATCACAAAAAACCCGAGATCTGGCCAACAAGTAAGCGAAAAATGTGAAAGTACGAGCCAGATGAGGGCAAATACCAGACCTAACCCAGACATAACCGGCGTTATCCCCTAAAATATTAATCGCAACCAGGTTCAATTGACTGTTTCGGTGTGGAATCACATTAGTACGGGATCCAAAGCAGAAAAAACCCAGAGTCTGGCCAACAAGTATGTGAAAAACGCGAAAGTATGAGCCAGATGAGGGCAAATACCAGACCTAACCCTGACATTACCGGCGTTATCCTCTAAAATATTAATCGGAACCAGCTTTTATTGACTGTTTCGGTGTGGGGCCACATTACTACGTGGACCAAGTCAGAATAATGCCAGGATCTGGCCAACAAGTATGGGAAAGATGCGAAAGTACGAGCCACATGAGGGCAAATCCCAGACCTAACCGAGACATAACCGGCGTTATCCTGTAAAATATTAATAGCATCCTGGATTAATTGAATGTTTCAGTGTGGTACCAGATTACTACGTGGTCAAAGCCAGAAAAAGGCCAGGATTTGGCCAACAAGTATGCGAAAAATGCAAAAGTACGAGCCAGATGAGGGCAAATCCCAGACCTAACCGAGACATAACCGGCGATATCCTTTAAAATATTAATCGCAACCTGGTTTAATTTACTGCTTCGGTGTGGAACCACATTATTACGTGATCCAAACCAGAAAAAGCCCAGGATCTGGCCAACAAGTATGCGAAAAATGGGAAAGTACGAACCAGATGAGGGCAAATCCCAGACCTAACCGAGACATAACCGGCGTTATCCTCTAAAGTATTAATCGGAACCAGGTATAATTGACTGTTTCAGTGTGGTACCACATTACTACGTTATCCAAACCAGAAAAAACCCAGGATCTGGCCAACAAGTATTTGAAAAATGCGAAAGTACGAGCCAGCTGAGGGCAAATCCCAGACCTAACCGAGACATAACTGGCGCTATCCTCTAAAATATTAATCGCAACCAGGCTTAATTGACTGCTTCGATGTGGTACCACAATACTACGTGGACAAAGCCAGAAAAAGGCCAGGATCTGGCCAACAAGTATGCGAAAAATGCGAAAGTACGAGCCAGGTGAGGGCAAATACCAGACCTAACCCAGACATAACCGGCGTTATCCTCTGTAATATTAATCGGAACCAGGCTTAGTTGACTGTTTCAGTGTGGTACCACATTACTACGTTATCCAAACCAGAAAAAACCCAGGATCTGGCCAACAAGTATTTGAAAAATGCGAAAGTACGAGCCAGATGAGGGCAAATACCAGACCTAACCCAGACATAACCGGCGTTATCCTCTAAAATATTAATAGCATCCTGGATTAATTGAATGTTTCAGTGTGGTACCAGATTACTACGTGGTCAAAGCCAGAAAAAGGCCAGGATTTGGCCAACAAGTATGCGAAAAATGCAAAAGTACGAGCCAGATGAGGGCAAATCCCAGACCTAACCGAGACATAACCGGCGATATCCTTTAAAATATTAATCGCAACCTGGTTTAATTTACTGCTTCGGTGTGGAACCACATTATTACGTGATCCAAACCAGAAAAAGCCCAGGATCTGGCCAACAAGTATGCGAAAAATGGGAAAGTACGAACCAGATGAGGGCAAATCCCAGACCTAACCGAGACATAACCGGCGTTATCCTCTAAAGTATTAATCGGAACCAGGTATAATTGACTGTTTCAGTGTGGTACCACATTACTACGTTATCCAAACCAGAAAAAACCCAGGATCTGGCCAACAAGTATTTGAAAAATGCGAAAGTACGAGCCAGCTGAGGGCAAATCCCAGACCTAACCGAGACATAACTGGCGCTATCCTCTAAAATATTAATCGCAACCAGGCTTAATTGACTGCTTCGATGTGGTACCACAATACTACGTGGACAAAGCCAGAAAAAGGCCAGGATCTGGCCAACAAGTATGCGAAAAATGCGAAAGTACGAGCCAGGTGAGGGCAAATACCAGACCTAACCCAGACATAACCGGCGTTATCCTCTGTAATATTAATCGGAACCAGGCTTAGTTGACTGTTTCAGTGTGGTACCACATTACTACGTTATCCAAACCAGAAAAAACCCAGGATCTGGCCAACAAGTATTTGAAAAATGCGAAAGTACGAGCCAGATGAGGGCAAATACCAGACCTAACCCAGACATAACCGGCGTTATCCTCTAAAATATTAATTAGAACCAGGTTTAATTGACTGTTTCAGTGTGGTACCACATTACTACGTGGTCAATGCCAGAGAAAGGCCAGGATCTGGCCTACAAGTATGGGAAAAATGCGAAAGTACGAGCCAGATGAGGGCAAATCCTAGACCTAACCGAGACATAACCGACGTTATCCTCTAAAATATTATTCGCATCCTGGATTAATTGACTGTCTCGGTGTGGCACCTCATTACTACGGGATCCAAACCAGAAAAAAACCAGGATCTGGCCAACAAGTATGCGAAAAATGCGAAAGTACGAGCCAGATGAGGGCAAATACCAGATCTAACCCTGACATAACCGGCGTTATCCTCTAAAATATTAATCGGTACCAGGTTTAATTGACTGTTTCAGTGTGGTACCACATTACTACGTTATCCAAACCAGAAAAAACCCAGGATCTGGCCAACATGTATTTGAAAAATGCGAAAGTACGAGCCAGATAAGGGCAAATCCCAGACCTAACCCAGGCATAATCGGCGTTATCCTCTAAAATATTAATCGGAACCAGGTTTAATTGACTGTTTCAGTGTGGTACCACATTACCACGTTATCCAAACCAGAAAAAACCCAGGATCTAGCCAACAAGTATTTGAAAAATGCGAATGTACGAGCCAGATGAGGGCAAATCCCAGAGCTAACCGAGACATAACCGGCGCTATCCTCTAAAATATTAATCGCAACCAAGTTTAATTGACTGCTTCGATGTGGTACCACAATACTACGTGGTCAAAGCCAGAAAAAGGCCAGGATCTGGCCAACAAGTATGCGAAAAATGCGAAAGTACGAGACAGATGAGGGCAAATCCCAGACCTAACCGAGATATAACCGGCGTAATCCTCTAGAATATTATTCGGAACCAGGTTTAATTAACTGTTTCAGTGTGGTACCGCATTACTACGTGATCCAAACCAGAAAAAGGCCAGGAACTGACCGACAAGTATGCGAAAAATGCGAAAGTACGAGCCAGATGAGGGCAAATACCAGACCTAACCCAGACATAACCGGCGTTATCCTCTAAAATATTAATCGGAACCATGTTTAATTGACTGTTTCAGTGTGGTACCACATTACTACGTTATCCAAACCAGAAAAAACCCAGGATCTGGCCAACAAGTATTTGAAAAATGCGAAAGTACGAGCCAGATGTGGGCAAATCCTAGACCTAACCGAGACATAGCGGGCGATATCCTTTAGAATATTAACCGCAACCTGGTTTAATTCACTGCTTCGGTGTGGAACCACATTATTACGGGATCCAAATCGGAAAAAACCCAGGATCTGGCCAACAAGTATGCGAAAAACGCGAAAGTATGTGCCAGATGATTGCGAATACCACAACTAACCCAGACGTAACCTGCGTTATCCTCTAAAATACTATTCGGAACCAGCTTCTATTGACTGTTTCAGTGTGGTACCACATTACTACGTGATCCAAGCCAGAAAAAGCCCAGGATCTGGCCAACAAGTAAGCGAAAAATGCGAAAGTACGAGCCAGATAAGGGCAAATACCAGACCTACTCCAGACATAACCGGCGTTATCCTCTAAAATATTAATTCGAACCAGGTTTAATTGACGGTTTCAGTGTGGTACCACATTACTACGTGGTCAAAGCCAGAAAAAGGCCAGGATCTGGCCAACAAGTATGCGAAAAATGCGAAAGTACGAGCCAGATGAGGGCAAATACCAGACCTAACCCAGACATAACCGGCGTTATCCTCTAAAATATTAATCGGAACCAGGTTTAATTGACTGTTTCAGTGTGGTACCACATTACTACGTTATCCAAACCAGAAAAACCCCAGGATATGGCCAACAAGTATTTGAAAAATGCGAAAGTACGAGCCAGACGAGGGCAAATCCCAGACCTAACCGAGACATAACCGGCGTTATCCTCTAAAATATTAATTCGAACCAGGTTTAATTGACTGTTTCAGTGTGGTACCACATTACTACGTGGTCAAAGCCAGAAAAAGGCCAGGATCGGGCCAACAAGTAAGCGAAAAATGCGAAAGTACGAGCCAGACGAGGGCAAATCCCAGACCTAACCGAGACATAACCGGCGTTATCCTCTAAAATATTAATTCGAACCAGGTTTAATTGACTGTTTCAGTGTGGTACCACATTACTACGTGGTCAAAGCCAGAAAAAGGCCAGGATCTGGTCAACAAGTATGCGAAAAATGCGTAAGTACGAGCCAGATGAGGGCAAATACCAGACCTAACCCAGACATAACCGGCGTTATCCTCTAAAATGTTAATCGGAACCAGGTTTAATTGACTGTTTCAGTGTGGTACCACATTACTACGTTATCCAAACCAGAAAAAACCCAGGATCTGGCCAACAAGTATTTGAAAAATGCGAAAGTACGAGCCAGATGTGGGCAAATCCTAGACCTAACCGAGACATAGCGGGCGATATCCTTTAGAATATTAACCGCAACCTGGTTTAATTCACTGCTTCGGTGTGGAACCACATTATTACGGGATCCAAATCGGAAAAAACCCAGGATCTGGCCAACAAGTATGCGAAAAACGCGAAAGTATGTGCCAGATGATTGCGAATACCACAACTAACCCAGACGTAACCTGCGTTATCCTCTAAAATACTATTCGGAACCAGCTTCTATTGACTGTTTCAGTGTGGTACCACATTACTACGTGATCCAAGCCAGAAAAAGCCCAGGATCTGGCCAACAAGTAAGCGAAAAATGCGAAAGTACGAGCCAGATAAGGGCAAATACCAGACCTAATCCAGACATAACCGGCGTTATCCTCTAAAATATTAATTCGAACCAGGTTTAATTGACGGTTTCAGTGTGGTACCACATTACTACGTGGTCAAAGCCAGAAAAAGGCCAGGATCTGGCCAACAAGTATGCGAAAAATGCGAAAGTACGAGCCAGATGAGGGCAAATACCAGACCTAACCCAGACATAACCGGCGTTATCCTCTAAAATATTAATCGGAACCAGGTTTAATTGACTGTTTCAGTGTGGTACCACATTACTACGTTATCCAAAACAGAAAAACCCCAGGATATGGCCAACAAGTATTTGAAAAATGCGAAAGTACGAGCCAGACGAGGGTAAATCCCAGACCTAACCGAGACATAACCGGCGATATCCTCTAAAATATTAATCGCAACCAGGTTTAATTGACTGCTTCGATGTGGTACCACAATACTACGTGGTCAAAGCCAGAAAAAGGCCAGGATCTGGCCAACAAGTATGCGAAAAATGCGAAAGTACGAGCCAGATGAGGGCAAATCCCAGACCTAACCGAGATATAACCGGCGTTATCCTCTAAAATATTAATCGCAACCAGGTTTAATTAACTGTTTCAGTGTGGTACCGCATTACTACGTGACCCAAACCAGAAAAAGGCCAGGAACTGACCGACAAGTATGCGAAAAATGCGAAAGTACGAGCCAGATGAGGGCAAATACCAGACCTAACCGAGACATAACCGGCGATATCCTCTAAAATATTAATCGCAACCAGGTTTAATTGACTGCTTCGATGTGGTACCACAATACTACGTGGTCAAAGCCAGAAAAAGGCTAGGATCTGGCCAACAAGTATGCGAAAAATGCGAAAGTACGAGCCAGATGAGGGCAAATCCCAGACCTAACCGAGATATAACCGGCGTTATCCTCTAAAATATTAATCGGAACCAGGTTTAATTAACTGTTTCAGTGTGGTACCGCATTACTACGTGACCCAAACCAGAAAAAGGCCAGGAACTGACCGACAAGTATGCGAAAAATGCGAAAGTACGAGCCAGATGAGGGGCAAATACCAGACCTAACCCAGACGTAACCGGCGTTATCCTCTAAAATATTAATTGGAACCAGGTTTAATTGACTGTTTCGATGTGGTACCACATTACTACCTGGTCCAAGCCAGAAAAAGGCCAGGATCTGGCCAACAAGTATGGGAAAAATGCGAATGTGCGAGCCAGATGTGGGCAAATTCCAGACCTAACCGAGACATAACCGGCGTTATCCTCTAAAATATTAATCGCATCCTGGATTAATTGACTGTCTCGGTGTGGCACCTCATTACTACGGGATCCAAACCAGAATAATGCCAGGATCTGGCCAACAAGTATGGGAAAGATGCGAAAGTACGAGCCACATGAGGGCAAATCCCAGACCTAACCGAGACATAACCGGCGTTATCCTGTAAAATATTAATAGCATCCTGGATTAATTGAATGTTTCAGTGTGGTACCAGATTACTACGTGGTCAAAGCCAGAAAAAGGCCAGGATTTGGCCAACAAGTATGGGAAAAATGCGAAAGTGCGGGCCAGATGTGGGCAAATTCCAGACCTAACCGAGACATAACCGGCGTTATCCTCTAAAATATTAATCGCATCCTGGATTAATTGACTGTCTCGGTGTGGCACCTCATTACTACGGGATCCAAACCAGAATAATGCCAGGATCTGGCCAACAAGTATGGGAAAGATGCGAAAGTACGAGCCACATGAGGGCAAATCCCAGACCTAACCGAGACATAACCGGCGTTATCCTGTAAAATATTAATAGCATCCTGGATTAATTGAATGTTTCAGTGTGGTACCGCATTACTACGTGATCCAAACCAGAAAAAGACCAGGATCTAGCCATCAAGTATGCGATAGATGCGAGAGTACGAGCCAGATGAGGGCAAATCCCAGAACTAACCGAGACATAACCGGTGTGATCCTCCAAAATATTGATCGCAACCAGGTTTAGTTGACAGTTTCGATGTGGTACCGCATTACTACGATATCCAAACCAGAAAAAATGCCAGAATCGGGACCAAAAGTAAGCGAAAAATACGAAAGTACGAGCCAGATGAGGGCAAATCCCAGACCTAACCGAGACATAACCGGCGATATCCTTTAAAATATTAATCGCAAGCTGGTTTAATTTACTGCTTCGGTGTGGAACCACATTATTACGTGATCCAAACCAGAAAAAGCCCAGGATCTGGCCAACAAGTATGCGAAAAATGTGAAAGTACGAACCAGATGAGGGCAAATCCCAGACCTAACCGAGACATAACCGGCGTTATCCTCTAAAGTATTAATCGGAACCAGGTATAATTGACTGTTTCAGTGTGGTACCACATTACTACGTTATCTAAACCAGAAAAAACCCAGGATCTGGCCAACAAGTATTTGAAAAATGCGAAAGTACGAGCCAGCTGAGGGCAAATCCCAGACCTAACCGAGACATAACTGGCGCTATCCTCTAAAATATTAATCGCAACCAGGCTTAATTGACTGCTTCGATGTGGTACCACAATACTACGTGGACAAAGCCAGAAAAAGGCCAGGATCTGGCCAACAAGCATGCGAAAAATGCGAAAGTACGAGCCAGATGAGGGCAAATACCAGACCTAACCCAGACATAACCGGCGTTATCCTCTGTAATATTAATCGGAACCAGGCTTAGTTGACTGTTTCAGTGTGGTACCACATTACTACGTTCTCCAAACCAGAAAAAACCCAGGATCTGGCCAACAAGTATTTGAAAAATGCGAAAGTACGAGCCAGATGAGGGCAAATCCGAGACCTAACCGAGACATAACCGGCGCTATCCTCTAAAATATTAATCGCAACCAGTTTTAATTGACTGCTTCGATGTGGTACCACATTACTACGTGGTCAAAGCCAGAAAATGGCCAGGAACTGACCGACAAGTATGCGAAAAATGCGAAAGTACGAGCCAGATGAGGGGCAAATACCAGACCACACCCAGACATAACCGGCGTTATCCTCTAAAATATTATTCGGGACCAGGTTTAATTGACTGTTTCGGTGTGGTACCACATTACTACGTGGTCAATGCCAGAGAAAGGCCAGGATCTGGCCAACAAGTATGGGAAAAATGCGAAAGTATGAGCCAGATGAGGGCAAACCCTAGACCTAACCGAGACATAACCGACGTTATCCTCTAAAATATTATTCGGAACCAGGTTTAATTAACTGTTTCAGTGTGGTACCGCATTACTACGTGATCCAAACCAGAAAAAGGCCAGGAACTGACCGACAAGTATGCGAAAAATGCGAAAGTACGAGCCAGATGAGGGCAAATACCAGACCTAACCCAGACATAACCGGCGTTATCCTCTAAAATATTAATCGGAACCATGTTTAATTGACTGTTTCAGTGTGGTACCACATTACTACGTTATCCAAACCAGAAAAAACCCAGGATCTGGCCAACAAGTATTTGAAAAATGCGAAAGTACGAGCCAGATGAGGGCAAATCCCAGACCTAACCGAGACATAGCGGGCGATATCCTTTAGAATATTAACCGCAACCTGGTTTAATTCACTGCTTCGGTGTGGAACCACATTATTACGGGATCCAAATCAGAAAAAACCCAGGATCTGGCCAACAAGTATGCGAAAAACGCGAAAGTATGTGCCAGATGATTGCGAATACCACAACTAACCCAGACGTAACCTGCGTTATCCTCTAAAATACTATTCGGAACCAGCTTCTATTGACTGTTTCAGTGTGGTACCACATTACTACGTGATCCAAGCCAGAAAAAGCCCAGGATCTGGCCAACAAGTAAGCGAAAAATGCGAAAGTACGAGCCAGATGAGGGCAAATCCCAGACCTAACCGAGATATAACCGGCGTTATCCTCTAAAATATTAATCGCAACCAGGTTTAATTAACTGTTTCAGTGTGGTACCGCATTACTACGTGACCCAAACCAGAAAAAGGCCAGGAACTGACCGACAAGTATGCGAAAAATGCGAAAGTACGAGCCAGATGAGGGGCAAATACCAGACCTAACCCAGACGTAACCGGCGTTATCCTCTAAAATATTAATTGGAACCAGGTTTAATTGACTGTTTCGATATGGTACCACATTACTACCTGGTCCAAGCCAGAAAAAGGCCAGGATCTGGCCAACAAGTATGGGGAAAATGCGAAAGTGCGAGCCAGATGTGGGCAAATTCCAGACCTAACCGAGACATAACCGGCGTTATCCTCTAAAATATTAATCGCATCCTGGATTAATTGACTGTCTCGGTGTGGCACCTCATTACTACGGGATCCAAACCAGAAAGAACCCAGGATCTGGCCAACAAGTATTTGAAAAATGCGAAAGTACGAGCCAGATGAGGGCAAATCCCAGACCTAACCGAGGCATAACCGGCGTTAACCTCTAAAATATTAATCGCATCCTGGAATAATTGACTGCTTCGGTGAGGAACCACATTACTACGGGATCCAAACCAGAAAAAACCCAGGGTCTGGCCAACAAGTATGCGAAAAACGCGAAAGTATGAGCCAGATGAGGGCAAATACCAGACCTAACCCTGACATTACCGGCGTTATCCTCTAAAATAGTAATCGCAACCAGGTTTAATTGACTGTTTCGGTGTGGAATCACATTAGTACGGGATCCAAAGCAGAAAAAACCCAGAGTCTGGCCAACAAGTATGCGAAAAACGCGAAAGTATGAGCCAGATGAGGGCAAATACCAGACCTAACCCTGACATTACCGGCGTTATCCTCTAAAATATTAATCGGAACCAGCTTTTATTGACTGTTTCGGTGTGGGGCCACATTACTACGTGGACCAAGCCAGAATAATGCCAGGATCTGGCCAACAAGTATGGGAAAGATGCGAAAGTACGAGCCACATGAGGGCAAATCCCAGACCTAACCGAGACATAACCGGCGTTATCCTGTAAAATATTAATAGCATCCTGGATTAATTGAAT
Organism: Colletes latitarsis; assembly: GCF_051014445.1. NCBI lineage: Eukaryota > Metazoa > Arthropoda > Insecta > Hymenoptera > Colletidae > Colletes > Colletes latitarsis. The sequence goes on along the minus strand of NC_135134.1, from coordinate 1,767,883 downwards.
GTTTCAGTGTGGTACCAGATTACTACGTGGTCAAAGCCAGAAAAAGGCCAGGATTTGGCCAACAAGTATGCGAAAAATGCGAAAGTACGAGCCAGATGAGGGCAAATCCCAGACCTAACCGAGACATAACCGGCGTTATCTTCTAAAATATTAATCGCATCCTGGATTAATTGACTGCTTCGGTGTGGAACCACATTACTACGGGATCCAAACCACAAAAGGCCCAGGATCTGGCCAACAAGTATGCGAGAAATGCGAAAGTACGCGCCAGATGAGGGCAAATCCCAGAACTAACCGAGACATAACCGGCGTGATCCTCTAAAATATTGATCGCAACCAGGTTTAGTTGACAGTTTCTATGTGGTACCGCATTACTACGATATCCAAACCAGAAAAAATGCCAGAATCGGGACCAAAAGTAAGCGAAAAATGCGAAAGTACGAGCCAGATGAGGGCAAATCCCAGACCTAACCGAGACATAACCGGCGATATCCTTTAAAATATTAATCGCAACCTGGTTTAATTTACTGCTTCGGTGTGGAACCACATTATTACGTGATCCAAACCAGAAAAAGCCCAGGATCTGGCCAACAAGTATGCGAAAAATGGGAAAGTACGAACCAGATGAGGGCAAATCCCAGACCTAACCGAGACATAACCGGCGTTATCCTCTAAAGTATTAATCGGAACCAGGTATAATTGACTGTTTCAGTGTGGTACCGCATTACTACGTTATCCAAACCAGAAAAAACCCAGGATCTGGCCAACAAGTATTCGAAAAATGCGAAAGTACGAGCCAGCTGAGGGCAAATCCCAGACCTAACCGAGACATAACTGGCGCTATCCTCTAAAATATTAATCGCAACCAGGCTTAATTGACTGCTTCGATGTGGTACCACAATACTACGTGGACAAAGCCAGAAAAAGGCCAGGATCTGGCCAACAAGTATGCGAAAAATGCGAAAGTACGAGCCAGATGAGGGCAAATACCAGACCTAACCCAGACATAACCGGCGTTAACCTCTGTAATATTAATCGGAACCAGGCTTAGTTGACTGTTTCAGTGTGGTACCACATTACTACGTTATCCAAACCAGAAAAAACCCAGGATCTGGCCAACAAGTATTTGAAAAATGCGAAAGTACGAGCCAGATGAGGGCAAATCCGAGACCTAACCGAGACATAACCGGCGCTATCCTCTAAAATATTAATCGCAACAAGTTTTAATTGACTGCTTCGATGTGGTACCACAATACTACGTGGTCAAAGCCAGAAAAAGGCCAGGATCTGGCCAACAAGTATGCGAAAAACGCGAAAGCATGTGCCAGATGATTGCGAATACCACACCTAACCCAGACGTAACCTGCGTTATCCTCTAAAATACTATTCGGAATCAGCTTCTATTGACTGTTTCAGTGTGGTACCACATTACTACGTGGTCCAAGCCAGAAAAAGCCCAGGATCTGTCCAACAAGTAAGCGAAAAATGCGAAAGTACGAGCCAGATGAGGGCAAATACCAGACCTAACCCAGACATAACCGGCGTTATCCTCTAAAATATTAATCGGAACCAGGTTTAATTGACTGTTTCAGTGTGGTACCACATTACCACGTTGTCCAAACCAGAAAAAACCCAGGATCTGGCCAACAAGTATTTGAAAAATGCGAATGTACGAGCCAGATGAGGGCAAATCCCAGAGCTAACCGAGACATAACCGGCGCTATCCTCTAAAATATTAATCGCAACCAGGTTTAATTGACTGCTTCGATGTGGTACCACAATACTACGTGGTCAAAGCCAGAAAAAGGCCAGGATCTGGCCAACAAGTATGCGAAAAATGCGAAAGTACGAGACAGATGAGGGCAAATCCCAGACCTAACCGAGATATAACCGGCGTAATACTCTAGAATATTATTCGGAACCAGGTTTAATTAACTGTTTCAGTGTGGTACCGCATTACTACGTGATCCAAACCAGAAAAAGGCCAGCAACTGACCGACAAGTATGCGAAAAATGCGAAAGTACGAGCCAGATGAGGGCAAATACCAGACCTAACCCAGACATAACCGGCGTTATCCTCTAAAATATTAATCGGAACCATGTTTAATTGACTGTTTCAGTGTGGTACCACATTACTACGTTATCCAAACCAGAAAAAACCCAGGATCTGGCCAACAAGTATTTGAAAAATGCGAAAGTACGAGCCAGATGAGGGCAAATCCCAGACCTAACCGAGACATAGCGGGCGATATCCTTTAGAATATTAACCGCAACCTGGTTTAATTCACTGCTTCGGTGTGGAACCACATTATTACGGGATCCAAATCAGAAAAAACCCAGGATCTGGCCAACAAGTATGCGAAAAACGCGAAAGTATGTGCCAGACGAGGGCAAATCCCAGACCTAACCGAGACATAACCGGCGTTATCCTCTAAAATATTAATTCGAACCAGGTTTAATTGACTGTTTCAGTGTGGTACCACATTACTACGTGGTCAAAGCCAGAAAAAGCCCAGGATCTGGCCAACAAGTAAGCGAAAAATGCGAAAGTACGAGCCAGATGAGGGCAAATACGAGACCTAACCCAGACATAACCGGCGTTATCCTCTAAAATATTAATCGGAACCAGGATTAATTGACTGTTTCAGTGTGGTACCACATTACTACGTTATCCAAACCAGAAAAACCCCAGGATATGGCCAACAAGTATTTGAAAAATGCGAATGTACGAGCCAGACGAGGGCAAATCCCAGACCTAACCGAGACATAACCGGCGTTATCCTCTAAAATATTAATTCGAACCAGGTTTAATTGACTGTTTCAGTGTGGTACCACATTACTACGTGGTCAAAGCCAGAAAAAGGCCAGGATCTGGCCAACAAGTATGCGAAAAATGCGAAAGTACGAGCCAGATGAGGGCAAATACCAGACCTAACCCAGACATAACCGGCGTTATCCTCTAAAATGTTAATCGGAACCAGGTTTAATTGACTGTTTCAGTGTGGTACCGCATTACTACGTGACCCAAACCAGAAAAAGGCCAGGAACTGACCGACAAGTATGCGAAAAATGCGAAAGTACGAGCCAGATGAGGGGCAAATACCAGACCTAACCCAGACGTAACCGGCGTTATCCTCTAAAATATTAATTGGAACCAGGTTTAATTGACTGTTTCGATGTGGTACCACATTACTACCTGGTCCAAGCCAGAAAAAGGCCAGGATCTGGCCATCAAGTATGGGAAAAATGCGAAAGTGCGAGCCAGATGTGGGCAAATTCCAGACCTAACCGAGACATATCCGGCGTTATCCTCTAAAATATTAATCGCATCCTGGATTAATTGACTGTCTCGGTGTGGCACCTCATTACTACGGGATCCAAACCAGAAAGAACCCAGGATCTGGCCAACAAGTAAGCGAAAAATGCGAAAGTACGAACCAGATGAGGGCAAATCCCAGACCTAACCGAGACATAACCGGCGTTATCCTCTAAAGTATTAATCGGAACCAGGTATAATTGACTGTTTCAGTGTGGTACCGCATTACTACGTTATCCAAACCAGAAAAAACCCAGGATCTGGCCAACAAGTATTCGAAAAATGCGAAAGTACGAGCCAGATGAGGGCAAATCCGAGACCTAACCGAGACATAACCGGCGCTATCCTCTAAAATATTAATCGCAACAAGTTTTAATTGACTGCTTCGATGTGGTACCACAATACTACGTGGTCAAAGCCAGAAAAAGGCCAGGATCTGGCCAACAAGTATGCGAAAAATGCGAAAGTACGAGACAGATGAGGGCATATCCCAGACCTAACCGAGATATAACCGGCGTAATACTCTAGAATATTATTCGGAACCAGGTTTAATTAACTGTTTCAGTGTGGTACCGCATTACTACGTGATCCAAACCAGAAAAAGGCCAGCAACTGACCGACAAGTATGCGAAAAATGCGAAAGTACGAGCCAGATGAGGGCAAATACCAGACCTAACCCAGACATAACCGGCGTTATCCTCTAAAATATTAATCGGAACCATGTTTAATTGACTGTTTCAGTGTGGTACCACATTACTACGTTATCCAAACCAGAAAAAACCCAGGATCTGGCCAACAAGTATTTGAAAAATGCGAAAGTACGAGCCAGATGAGGGCAAATCCCAGACCTAACCGAGACATAGCGGGCGATATCCTTTAGAATATTAGCCGCAACCTGGTTTAATTCACTGCTTCGGTGTGGAACCACATTATTACGGGATCCAAATCAGAAAAAACCCAGGATCTGGCCAACAAGTATGCGAAAAACGCGAAAGTATGTGCCAGACGAGGGCAAATCCCAGACCTAACCGAGACATAACCGGCGTTATCCTCTAAAATATTAATTCGAACCAGGTTTAATTGACTGTTTCAGTGTGGTACCACATTACTACGTGGTCAAAGCCAGAAAAAGCCCAGGATCTGGCCAACAAGTAAGCGAAAAATGCGAAAGTACGAGCCAGATGAGGGCAAATACGAGACCTAACCCAGACATAACCGGCGTTATCCTCTAAAATATTAATCGGAACCAGGATTAATTGACTGTTTCAGTGTGGTACCACATTACTACGTTATCCAAACCAGAAAAACCCCAGGATATGGCCAACAAGTATTTGAAAAATGCGAATGTACGAGCCAGACGAGGGCAAATCCCAGACCTAACCGAGACATAACCGGCGTTATCCTCTAAAATATTAATTCGAACCAGGTTTAATTGACTGTTTCAGTGTGGTACCACATTACTACGTGGTCAAAGCCAGAAAAAGGCCAGGATCTGGCCAACAAGTATGCGAAAAATGCGAAAGTACGAGCCAGATGAGGGCAAATACCAGACCTAACCCAGACATAACCGGCGTTATCCTCTAAAATGTTAATCGGAACCAGGTTTAATTGACTGTTTCAGTGTGGTACCGCATTACTACGTGACCCAAACCAGAAAAAGGCCAGGAACTGACCGACAAGTATGCGAAAAATGCGAAAGTACGAGCCAGATGAGGGGCAAATACCAGACCTAACCCAGACGTAACCGGCGTTATCCTCTAAAATATTAATTGGAACCAGGTTTAATTGACTGTTTCGATGTGGTACCACATTACTACCTGGTCCAAGCCAGAAAAAGGCCAGGATCTGGCCATCAAGTATGGGAAAAATGCGAAAGTGCGAGCCAGATGTGGGCAAATTCCAGACCTAACCGAGACATATCCGGCGTTATCCTCTAAAATATTAATCGCATCCTGGATTAATTGACTGTCTCGGTGTGGCACCTCATTACTACGGGATCCAAACCAGAAAGAACCCAGGATCTGGCCAACAAGTATTTGAAAAATGCGAAAGTACGAGCCAGATGAGGGCAAGTCCCAGACCTAACCGAGACATAGCCGGCGGTATCCTTTAGAATATTAACCGCAACCTGGTTTAATTCACTGCTTCGGTGTGGAACCACATTATTACGGGATCCAAAGCAGAAAAAACCCAGGATCTGGCCAACAGGTATGCGAAAAACGCAAAAGTATGAGCCAGATGATTTCGTATACCAGAACTAACCCAGACGTAACCTGCGTTATCCTCTAAAATACTATTCAGAACCAGCTTCTATTGACTGTTTCAGTGTGGTACCACATTACTACGTTATGCAAACCAGAAAAAGCCAAGGATCTGGCCAACAAGTAAGCGAAAAATGCGAAAGTACGAGCCAGATGAGGGCAAATACAAGACCTAACGCAGACATAACCGGCGTTATCCTCTAAAATATTAATTCGAACCAGGTTTAATTGACAGTTTTAGTGTGGTACCACGTTACTACGTGGTCAAAGCCAGAAAAAGCCCAGGATCTGGCCAACAAGTATGCGAAAAATGCGAAAGTACGAGCCAGATGAGGGCAAATACCAGACCTAACCAGACTTAACCGGCGTTATCCTCTAAAATATTACTCGGAACCTGGTTTAATTGACTGTTTGAGTGTGGTACCACATTACTACGTGGTCCAAGCCAGAAAAAGGCCAGGATCTCGCCGACAAGTATTTGAAAAATGCGAAAGTACGAGCCAGATGAGGGCAAATCCCAGACCTAACCGAGACATAGCCGGCGATATCCTTTAAAATATTAATCGCAACCTGGTTTAATTCACTGCTTCGGTGTGGAACCACATTATTACGGGATCCAAACCACAAAAGGCCCAGGATCTGGCCAACAAGTAAGCGAAAAATGCGAAAGTACGAGCCAGATGAGGGCAAATACCAGACCTAACTCAGACATACACGGCGTTATCTTCTAAAATATTAATCGGAACCAGGTTTAATTGACTGTTTCAGTGTGGTACCACATTACGACGGGATCCAAACCACAAAAAGCCCAGGATCTGGCCAACAAGTATGCGAAAAATGCGAAAGTACGAGCCAGATGAGGGCAAATCCCAGACCTATCCCAGACATAGCCGGCGTTATCCTCTAAAATATTAATCGGAACCAGGTTTATTTGACTGTTTCAGTGCGGTACCACATTACTACGTGGTGCAAGCCAGAAAAAGGCCAACATATGCGAAAAATGCAAAAGTGCGAGCCAGATGAGGGCAAATCCCAGACCTAACCGAGACATAAGCGGCGTTATCCCCTAAAATATTAATCGCAACCAGGTTTAATTGTCTGTTACGGTGTGGTACCGCATTACTACGTGATCCAAACCAGAAAAAGGCCAGGATCTTGACAACAAGTAGGCGAACAATGCGAAGGTACGAGCCAGATGATTGCAAATACCAGAACTAACCCAGCCATAACCAGCGTTATCCTCTAAGATACTAATCGGAACCAGCTTTTATTGCCGGTTTCAGTGTGGTACCACATTACTACGTGATACAGACCAGAAAAAGGCCAGGATCTGGCCAACAAGTATGCGAAAAATGCGAAAGTGCGAGCCAGATGAGGGCAAATCCCAGACCTAACCGAGACATAACCAGCGTTATCCTCTAAAATATTAATCGGAACCAGGTTTAGTTGAATGTTTCAGTGTGGTACCGCATTACTACGTGATCCAATCCAGAAAAAGGCCAGGAACTGACCGACAAGTATGCGAAAAATGCGAAAGTACGAGCCAGATGAGGGGCAAATACCAGACCTAACGCAGACATGACCGTCGTTGTCCTCTAAAATATTAATCGGAACCAGATTTAATTGACTGTTTCAGTGTGGTACCGCATTACTACGTGATCCAAACCAGAAAAAGGCCAGGAACTGGCCGACAAGTATGCGAAAAATGCGAAAGTGCGAGCCAGATAAGGGCAAATACCAGACCTAACCGAGACATAACCGGCGATATCCTTTAAAATATTAATCGCAACCTGGTTTAATTTACTGCTTCGGTGTGGAACCACATTATTACGGGATCCAAAGCATAAAAAACCCAGGATCTGGCCAACAAGTATGCGAAAAACGCGAAAGTATGAGCCAGATGATTGCGAATACCAGAACTAACCCAGACGTAACCTGCGTAATCCTCTAAAATACTATTCGGAACCAGCTTCTATTGACTGTATCAGTGTGGTACCACATTACTACGTGATCCAAGCCAGAAAAAGCCCAGGATCTGGCCAACAAGTATGCGCAAAATGCGAAAGTACGAACCAGATGAGGGCAAATCCCAGACCTAACCGAGACATAACCGGCGATATCCTTTAAAATATTAATCGCAACCAGGTTTGATTGACTGTTTCGGTGTGGTACCGCATTACTACGTGGTCCAAGCCAGAAAAAGGCCAGGATCTGCCCAACAAGTATGCGAAAAACGCGTAAGTATGAGCCAGGTGATTGCTAATACCAGACCAAACCGAGACATAACCGGCGTTATCCTCTAAAATGCTATTCGGAACCGGCTTTTATTGACAGTGTGTTACCACATTACTACGTGATCCAAGCCAGAAAAAGCCCAGGACCTGGCCAACAAGTATGCGAAAAGTGCGAAGGTACGAGCCAGATGAGGGCAAATCCCAGACCTAACCGAGACATAACCGGCGTTATCCTCTAAAGTATTAATCGCAACCAGCTTTAATTGACTGTTTCGGTGTGGTACCGCATTACTACACGATCCAAACCAGAAAAAGCCCTGGATCTGGCCAACAAGTATGCGAAAAATGCGAAAGTACGAGCCAGATGAGTGCAAATACCAGAACTAACCCAAACATAACCAGCGTTATCCTCCAAACTATTAATCGGAACCAGCTTTTATTGAGTGTTTCAGTGTGGTACCACATTACTACGTTATCCAAACAAGAAAAAACCCAGGATCTGCCCAACAAGTATGCGAAAAACGCGTAAGTATGAGCCAGGTGATTGCAAATACCAGAACTAACCCAGACATAACCAGCGTTATCCTCTAAAATGCTATTCGGAACCGGCTTTTATTGACAGTGTGTTACCACATTACTACGTGATCCAAGCCAGAAAAAGCCCAGGACCTGGCCAACAAGTATGCGAAAAGTGCGAAGGTACGAGCCAGATGAGGGCAAATCCCAGACCTAACCGAGACATAACCGGCGTTATCCTCTAAAGTATTAATCGCAACCAGCTTTAATTGACTGTTTAGGTGTGCTACCGCATTTCTACGTGATCCAAACCAGAAAAAGGCCAGGATCTGGCCAACAAGTATGCGAAAAATGTGAAAGTATGTGCCTGATGATTGCAAATACCAGAACTAACCCAAACATAACCAGCGTTATCCTCAAAATATTAATCGTAACCAGGTTTAATTGACTGTTTCGGTGTGGAACCACATTACAACGGGATCCAAACCACAAAAAGCCCAGGATCTGGCCAGCAAGTATGCGAAAAATGCGAAAGTACGAGCCAGATGAGGGCAAATCCCAGACCTAACCGAGACATAGCCGGCGACATCCTTTAAAATATTAATCGCAACCTGGTTTAATTCACTGCTTCGGTGTGGAACCACATTATTACGGGATCCAAAGCAGAAAAAACCCAGGGTCTGGCCAACAAGTATGCGAAAAACGCGAAAGTATGAGCCAGATGAGGGCAAATCCCAGACCAAACCGAGACATAACCGGCGTTATCCTCTAAAATATTAATCGCATCCTGGATTAATTGAATGTTTCAGTGTGGTACCAGATTACTACGTGGTCAAAGCCAGAAAAAGGCCAGGA